>NC_051216.1:42254298-42346798 GCF_015220715.1 Pygocentrus nattereri
TCAGAGGTAATAGTAGAATTAGTAGTAGTAGTAATAGCAGCAGTAGTAGTAGTAGTAGTACTCAGAGGTAATAGTAGAATTAGTAGTAGTAGTAATAGTAGCAAAAGTAGTAGTAGTACTTGTAGAGGTAATAGTAGTAGAATTAGCAGTAATAGTAATAGTAGTAGTTTTGTTCATACCAGTTTAATTCTGCCCATTCATGCTGTATATATGTCAATGATGTCTATTGTGATTGGCTGCCCTCTTCATGCCTCATCTCCTTTCAAAAAGCAATGTGTGTACATTTCAATTTGGACCAAAAGAAACAGCCTAAAATTGCTTGGAAAAAATTCTGGTTCCATTTACTTACATTACTACTAAAGTAGTTTTTTTCCTTCTCCTGTAAAATGACCAATTTGGAGATATAAAGTTTTGTTCCAACAGCCACAATATAATTGAAGTATAACTGGCTGGGTCAAATCCAGAAAACACAGCTGAAGTGTTATGGTGAGCATAACACTAGGCAAACAAACACCAAAGGCCAAGGCAAAAGACGTAGTTGAAGAGGCAGACAAAAGTGGTCAAAACTCGAATCAAAACAGTTAAAAGACTCAAAAAACAAAGCAAATGGTCAAAAAGCAGGATGCCAAGAACCAGAATGAACGCTCAGTAATTTACAGAGAAACAATACGACGCAACTAGACTTAACTAAAGCCCGGGTTTATGAACTAAACTATATGAGTCATATGACTACACACACAGGTGATACACGTTGACGTGAATTTGGCTGACTGTGAGCGCTGATAGGAGCCCGAGAGAGATTCAGAAGTCATGTCATTCCCCGGAGCACTCTGGGCAATGGAGTCTGAGTCGAACTCCAGGTCTGAGGGAAGTATCTCAGTCACGTCATCTCCCCAAGGAGTCTGGGAGATGTCGTCCACGTCTTTCTGAGAACTTGCCGGATGCACGACACACAAATAATAAAATGTATTGGAAAACAAGTTCTTTACACTGGTGAAAAAAAGTGGAGCATCGGACAGTTTGCCTGAATAATCGTCCCTTTATTTTTGTCTCAAATCATCTATTTCTCTCGCCTTCAGTTGGAGGACAAATTCATTTGTTTATGTGAAAAGAAGAAATACTGCAGATTCATTCTCGCCCCACCAGCCGCCTCTGATCTTTTTCTTCCCCCAAAAAATCGGTGTTAATTGCCTTTTTCTCCTTCTCCAAACCTCAGCTGAGCTTCTCATCTATCACTGGGATGACTGGGAGTGTGGGTGTATGGGTGTGTGTGGGTGTGTGGGTGTTATCCTCTGAGTGCCTCTCTGCCTTTTCTTATTACTTCTCTTCCTCCATTGCAGGAATGAAATTGAGGCTCAGATTCTTACCACAGGCCTGTATATTGGTATCTCATCCCCTGTTGCCATGCCGTCTTTATCCATCACTCACATACGTGCACGCACCTCGCTTCAGCGCACACAGGGTCGACCATGTGGCACTTCTATGCTAAGCGAATGGCTTTGTCCTTCTGGGGATGCCAGTGGGCCGAGAGCCTGTTCTAACCGGGGGAGAGAGAGGGAGAGAGAGGGAGAGAGAGAGAGAGAGAGAGGGAGAGAGGGAGAGAGAGGGAGAGAGAGGGAGAGAGAGGGAGAGAGAGGGAGAGAGAGGGAGAGAGAGGGAGAGAGAGAGAGAGAGAGAGTCAAAGTGGGAAAGAGGGATGGCCTCCAGCCAGCTACTGGGGAATAATGGTCAAGGACAGACTGAGTGAGAGAGAGCAAGAGAGGTTAGCATCCAACTATGTTATAATCAAATCATGTGTACAGAGGCTTTACATTCATTTAAATGGCCCATAACCATCATTTTACCTTGTATTGCATTTATCCCGTTTAAAATTTTCAGCGTCGCCCCCCCCCCCCCCCCTCCCCCTTTTTTTTTTGAAGCTGCTAGAGTTGAAGTGCAAATGTGAATACATGATACATGTGGAAAGGTTTTTGGTCCACTATAAATTTGACTTCAATAAGTCCAAATAGGATTGATAGATCAGGAGATCATTCACAGTCACTACTTAATCCATTATGAGACCTTCTCCTCGCTGTGATTGGTCCTGATTACTACCTCTTCATTCTGAGACCTCCCCCTGACTGGGATTGGTCCTTATCAATACCTCATTCAATCTGAGACCTCCTCCTGACTGGGATTGGCGCCAATAACCTCATTGTTCATACTGAAACCTCCTCCTTATGATTGTAATTAGTCTTAATGACCACATCATTCATACTGAGACCTCCTCCTTATGATTGTAATTGGTCCTAATCACTACCTCATTCATTCTGACACCTCCCCCTTACTGTGATTGGTTCTGCTCTCTACCTCATTCATTCTGAGACCTCCCCCTTACTGTGATTGGTCCTTATCAATACCTCATTCATTCTGATACTTCCCTCTGACTGTGATTGGTCCTGCTCACTACCTCATTCATTCTGAGACCTCCCCCTGACTGTGATTGGTCCTGATTACTATCTCATTCATTCTGAGACCTCCCCCTTACTGTGATTGGTCCTGCTCACTACCTCATTCATTCTGAGACCTCCCCCTGACTGTGATTGGTCCTGATCACTACCTCATTCATTCTGAGACCTCCGCCCTCACTGTGATTGGTTCAGCTCACTACCTCATTCATTCTGAGACCTCCGCCCTCACTGTGATTGGTTCAGCTCACTACCTCATTTATTCTGAGACCTCCACCCTCACTGTGATTGGTTCAGCTCACTACCTCATTCATTCTGAGACCTCCACCCTCACTGTGATTGGTTCAGCTCACTACCTCATTCATTCTGAGACCTCCACCCTCACTGTGATTGGTTCAGCTCACTACCTCATTCATTCTGAGACCTCCGCCCTCACTGCTCACTGTGATTGGTTCAGCTCACTACCTCATTCTGAGACCTCACTATGATCGGTCCAATGCATGGTGGGCTCCTACCAGCACATTCATGTACACAGAGTTGCATTCAAGTTGTGACAGCATGTTTAACAATAGTTTGTTTATATTTATTTATTGTGAATTTATTTATTTCTGATTGCCACCTGCTTTAGGAATCTGCAGTGATTTGTTTGCTTCCTGACAGCCAGGAACAGCACAACGTTTGATCATTTTCCCCCACTATTTTCCAGTCCCAGTCACTCTTATACAGACATTTTGCACTAATAACACTTCATAGCACATCAACGGCAATGGGTGGGACTAAACTGCTACAGGCCGCATGTAGATACGTTCAGAGTGGTGACATTCCAACCATGGCTGTTTTTGTGGCTGCGTTTCCATCGGATGGGGGAGTGAAGGGTACAGTTTCAATGTCTAAAAGTGCTTACAAACTAAATCAAACTCAAAAAAGTCAAAGGCAATTTCTTTGGCATTTCCAGGATATGGCCCCTTTAATGCCAAAAAACTTCACAACCCCCCTCCCTGTGGCCTTGCCAAGGTGACGTGGGATGTATATTTTTGTCCCTCCATCTTTTCTGAATGACATTGTAAAAAAGAAAGAAAGAAAGCTGCCACCGGCTCCTGCTAGACAAAGCTCACTCTGTAAAACCAGGCCTATTCTTTTAATGGCACCCTTCTGGATTAATGTGCTTTGGAAGGCGCTTTATAAGTGTAATCGTGCTGTTTCTTTATTGGTGCTAATATTACCTCATTTCAGAATGGCCTCTCCCAAGGTCGCTGCTGAGTAAAGCGCTACGACAGCGGCAATGTAATGGGCTCTAATGAGGAAACAGTGTGTATGAGCGAGAGAAAGAGTGAGTGAAAGAGAGCAAGCATCAAGGTGTGTAACTCATGAGTGCTGAAGTGCACTTTTTATGTACATGCATGTGTCAGACTGTGTGGTATGTGAAAGCTGTTGACCGAGCATTAAAGGGCCAGTGTCATGGAAAATTGAGAAGCAAGAGTTTAATGAAGCATTTAAACACTGTTTCAAAACGTCTCACCACTCTATACAGTCCATATATTTAAAGAAAGGCAAGAACTCATTTTAGTTCATTGTTTTGATGTCACAAGAAACAGTAGATGTACATAGGAAGGGCTTTGTTCCAATACACATTATGGACCACCTTGAGGAATTTCCTTTTTTTCATGATGTGTTGTTGGGAGTCGGCTTTACGCATATAGGAAATATCGATGGTATATTTTGATGAATATCACATGTATTAAAGCAGAAAATATATTGCTGCTGTCAGAAGAAAGCCGTTTCTCAGTTTTGGCATTATTTGAAAATGCCTGTTGCCCTTTGTATTGTGTGTGAATTTCATGAAGAATGGACCAAAAGAAATAGCTCAAAATGACTTGGAAAAATGTCTGGTTCCATTGACTTACATTAAAAATGAAGTAGGTTTTTTCCTTCTCCTGTAAAGTTACCGTTTTGGAGGTTTTCTTCAGACAACAGCGATGTGTTTTCCATAATACATCAGCTACTATACGTCCAAAGTTCATCCAAAATTGTTACAAATGGACATACAGTATTTTGGTATGAAACCACGGGGCACAAACTGACGTATTTTGTTTTTTGCTGACTAATTTTAAAGGTATTTGATCAAGATGCACATTTTATTTTCTACAGTTTCTTACATCTACTGTTTATGGACTAGTAAGGTGAAAGTGATGTGAGTGCAAATGTACTCAAGTCAAGTCAAAGTTTATTTATCGCCACTGTCGGAAGAATGATAACTTTACAGGAGAAGGAAAAAGACCTATTGTACTTTTAATGTAAGTCAATGGAATCACAGTCATTTTGGACGGTTTCTTTTGGTCCACTCTTCAAGAAATTGACGCACAATGTAAAGGGAAACAGGTACTTTAAAATCCTGTCAAAAACTGAAAAAGGTTTTTAATATATAGTGCTCTTTACAACAGGCATTGTCACAAAGCAGCTTTACAGAAATATCCGGGTCCAGACCAATAATAAAAATGAAAAAGTGCAAAATATGCAAGATGCGTAAAATATGCAAATATAGGCATTTTTATTGGGGAACAGACTTCTGTCACTCTTTACTTCCAGAGGCTTTGTTGTAACACTGTGTTAAAACTAACTCCGCCATGTGGAGGCTGCACTTTAGACTGGCTCGCTCTCACTGTGAGTTGGATACATGCTTTAAAATGGTGCTACATTGTTTTACAGACACGACACAGGTGATTAGAATAATGTAGCTGTAAATAATCTGACAAACACAATCGCTACAAAAAGTGCAAGTATCTTAATTCTAGTCAATATATCTAATGTTTCCCATTTTGAGATGGTTTCGCATTTATTTGCACATATTTTACTTGTTATAAGTCATTTTATTAAGTTTAATTATGTCACTGTACTGGCAGATCATTTAGCTTGTTTCAAGCACATTTCTTAAGCAAAATGATCTGCCAATATAGTGAGGTAATTTTAAGAAAATGACTTAAAACTAGAAAAATTGGTTAAAGAATCTTAAAATTAGCTTGCAACAGGGGGAATAATGGACATATTTAGTAGATTTAAGAGTTTTACTTGACAAGATACTATTTTTGCAGTGAGTTCATTGAAAAATGCATGAAAATTGTTACTTTTATGGTACAAAAAAGTGTGAATTTCAAGAAATATGTTTTATTGCTGTAAAAGTTTGCAGATGATATTGCAATGGGGATATAAAAAAGATTACCACAAAACATATTCTACTTGAACCTGTTTACCTGCTGTTTAGCTACATTTTACCCAATGTTAGGTTGTACCACATTCTATTTCTACATCTATTTTTACCCTACAGTAGTTTAGCCCCACCCATTAAGTTATATGGAGTGTTTCAGCCTGGACTGATGCAGCCAATCAGAGCAGAGACCATTTGAATACAGTATATCTGTCATGATAACAACAACAACAGTTTTTATATATGCCCACACAAATGTAGGGAAAAATAAATGGAAAATGGAATAAATATAGGATATGGCCCCTTTAATGTTTGGTGTGTGTGTGTTTGTGTGTGTGTGTGTGTGTGTGTGTGTGTGTGTGTGTCCTTGTACATTAATGGGCCGATATGCAGAGGACACAGTTTGGTATCATTAAATCTCAGTTGGTAATGTTATTGGCCACTGAGGGCAATTAAACCACATGGCTTTCCAAATCATACTTTGCCTTCTCATGCAATGCAAGGTCACCCTCCTCTCTCTCTCCCTCTGTCTCTAAGTCTCTCTCTCTCTCTCGTTCTCATATTTTCATAACTCGTGGGAAGAATGTCAGTCAGTGTGTAATACCTGCCATCAAACTGTCATGCCTGGACACACCCCAACCTTTTAGAGCTGTCACTCAAGCTAACGTTACCATGCCAACCGCATATGGCATGATTCATCGTTTGATGTGTAGGGAGGCAAACGCACACAAACAAGTCCATAAATACTGCTGAACTGTGCCTGAGCCACAGACATTCACCGCTCACTTCAAGTGAGTTGAGTGCCTGTGTTTTGAGTCTAACTGGATTCTTGGGTCACTGGGGTGGAAGTCTCAACTCTCTGTGAATGGTCACTTGGGTGGGAGTCTCAAGTCTCTATGGAGTCTCAACTCTCGGTGGTTCGAGTCTGAGTTTAGGTACACGTCTCTGGGGTTCGAGTGCTCATGTTTGTGGGGTTTGAGACCAAGTTGAAGCTTGAGTTTCTTGGGTACAGTGTCAAGTTACCACCATTTTAAGGCAAGTTTCTTAGGTTTGGGTCCAAATTGGGTTTTCAGTAGGAGTGGGAGTTCATATCAAGTCTTGAGTCTCTAAGATTCAAGTTCAAGTCGAGTCTTGAAACTCTGGGGTTTGAGTCAAAGTTGAGTCTTAAGTCAATGGGATTCAGGTCCAAGTCAAGTCTCGAGTCACTGAAAGATGAGTTCATATCAAGTCTCGAGTCACTGGGATTCAAGTCAGAGCTGAGCCTTCAGTCTTAAGTCTCTAGGGTTTGAGTTTAACTTGAGTCTTGATTTTCCAATGTTTGACTCAAAGTTAAATCTCGACTCACTGGGGTTCAGGTCCAAGTCGAGCCTCGATCTCTGGGGTTCAAGTCAGTGTTGGAGTTTGACCTTAAGTCAAATCTCGAGTCTCAAGTCTCTGGGATTCAGGTCCAGGTCAAATCTGGAGTCACTGAGCTTCAAGTTCAAATCAAGTCTTCAGTCTTTCAGTTTCAAGTCTTACTCTGAATATTAACGAAGGAGCCTCTTAGCCTGTTAGCTCTCTGGGCAATCAGCTGACCTGGTCAGCCAAGAGAAATGTTCAAATTAAACCATAATACAAAATTCTTTTTCAATTCAAAGATACATGAATTCTGAGATGAGTTTGGAAATCCATGTAAAGCTGCATTCATCAACAATCCTGTTATACACTGTTCAGACATAACATTCTGACCACCTCCTTGTTTGTACGCTCATTGTCCATTTTATCAGCTCCACTGACCATATAGCTGCACTTTGTAGTTCTACAGTTATAGAATGTAGTCCATCTGATTCTCTGATACTTTGTTAGCCCCCTTTCACCCTGTTCTTCAGTGGTCAAGAGCCCTGTGGACCCTCACAGATCAGGTACTAAGTGGGTGGTGGATCATTCTCAGCACTGCAGTAACACTGACGGTGGTGGTGTGTTAGTGTGTGTTGCGCTGGTCTGAGTGGATCAGACACAGCAGTGCTGCTGTAGTTTTTCAACATCTCCGTGTGACCAAAAATTCAGCCAACAGCGTCCTATGACCACTGATGAAGGACTAGAGGATGACCAACACAAACTGCAGCAGCAGATGAGCTGTCGTCTCTGACTTTACATCTACAAGCTGGACCGACAAGTTAGGAGTGTCTAATAGAGTGGACAGTGAGTGGACAGTGTATAAAAACTACAGCAGCACTGCTGGATCTGATCTACTCATACCGGTACAACACACACTAACACACCACCACCAAATCACTGCTACTGCAGTGCTGAGAACGATCCACCACCCAAATAGTACCTGCTCTGTCTATGGGGGTCCATGGCTCAGGCATACACACACACACACACACACACACACATATATATATATATATATATATATATGTATGAATGCTGTACATACCCAAACGTACACACATATATTCAGGTGAAAAGCTCTCTTGGCATTTCACTGCATCCCCTGTGACTGATTGTTAAGTGGCCGTGTTATAATAGCTTGCTCTAAGTATACACATCCACAAGCTCCGAACAGGGTAATGTGAAGTGATTTTAATAGGTGTTCTCACCTCTATGGACCAACCCTTTGCTCTGCTAGCCAAATCCCATTACAGAGGCACTGAGGCACACACACACACACACACACACACACACACACACACACACACACACACACACACACACACACACACACACACACTGCCCTTGTACTGTAGCCAGATCTATTACCCTTCTTCTCCTCCCTTACATTCCCACCCACCATCAACCATTTGCAGCATAATGTGCTGTAGCTCCACTCGTTCTTATTTTTAGTAGTATATTAGTCACTCCCAGGGCCTGAAATTAAAGAGGAATTGCATCGTTTCTTCACATTCACCTTTCCGACTTGACCCAAGCACTACGTTTTACGTCCACTTTGGTCACACAAGCAAGACCATCTACTGCTTCTGAATAAACAGTCATTCCCAACTGTTAAAATCTAACATGAAAGCCAAAAGCTAACTAGCTTTAGTCTGGCTTTGATCAGGATGTGTTTAAGCCTGGGGTGCATCTGATGAAGACATTATTAACTGTACTTTTTGGCACGGTATGCAAAAAGACTAGCCTGAGAGTGTCTGACTATGCAAAGCAAGGCTACGCTAAGATACACCTAGCTTGTAGACCGGTTCTCTTTATTTAGAGAAGAGGAAATGATGGATGAGATAAATGGAATGGAATTCCCAAACATTTTTCCCTTCCTCACCCTCTCCCAGTCTCTTTTTTTCCATGTCCATGTGGAAACATTTGCAACATCTGCTTGTCAAAGCTCGAATGACTAGCACACAGCTATGAGGGCTTGAGTGTCGATGTGTTAGCATTAGAGGTTCAGTGGAGTAACTCCGGTCAGGGTTGGAATGAGGGGATCACTGAAGCAGATGTAGGACAGGAATGGTGTTCTAAACAGTGATGTAGTGGTTAAAAGAAAAAAGAAGTGGTTACACACTAAATTTCAGTGCCCAATTACATAATAGCATCTGATTTAATATAATAGCCATGCGCTTTCATGTAACATGCACTTAGCTCAGGCATAACATCATAACCACCTCCTTGTTTCTACGCTCATTGTCCATTTTATCAGCTCCACTTACTGTATAGCTGCACTTTGTAGTTCTACAGTTACAGACTGTAGTCCATCTGTTTCTCTGATACTTTGTTACCCCCTTTTACCCTGTTCTTCAGTGGTCAGAACACTTGTTGGACCCCATAGACCCTCTATGGGGTCCAACATATGGACCCCATAGACCCTCACAGAGCAGGTACTATTTGGGTGGTGGATCATTCTCAGCACTGATTTGGTGGTGGTGGTGGTGTGTTAGTGTGTGTTGCGCTGGTCTGAGTGGATCAGACACAGCAGTGCTGCTGGAGGTTTTTAAACAGCGTCCTGTGGGACATATTTGCATCCAAGAAGATAAAAACAGACATAACGTCATGTGGCTCTCAAGATGGTTTGATTTCTGTTGAAAGAACAAAGTGGCTCTTCTTAACGTTTGGGTTGCCAACCCCTGGTCTAGTGTAATGGGATCTTTGGTTGGATGGCACTGGGCCCCATAGGTTACCCTGAAGCTGGTAGAAATTGCTCCAGTGTTTTGTGCATTTTGTCCCAGCTATTGCAAAGACCTTAAACAATGCTGTCAGCTCATTTGGTTCAATAATATGAAACTGGAGCTTCTTGGAAAGATTTCTCTCAGGCTATTAATAAGGAAGGTAGGAGAGAAACCAGCAGTCAATCGAAAAGCATTGCAGGATGATCTCAAGGCAGCAGGAGTAACAGTTACAAGCAAAGAGCTGTACCACAATCCGTAGAAAAACATCCCCGCGGTGAAGTGTGAAGGTAGGAGCATCATGATGTGGCTACTCCTTGACATACATATCCTTTAATAATTTAGTGGTTAGTGTAGTGTAGTGGTTAACACCTTTGCCTTTCACACTGTAGACTGGGGTTCAAGCACCCTACACTATACCAATAAGAATCCTTGGGCAAGACTCCTAACACCACCTTGGCCTACCTGTGTAAAAACGATCAAATTGTGAAGTCGCTCTGGATAAGAGCGTCTGCCAAATGCTGTAAACGTAATTCTTCTTCTCTGCTAATAAAATTAGAAGACAGGCATTTCAACAAGACAATGACCCTAAACATACAACTAAAAACATTACTTTTAGCAACAAGATGTTCACTACAAGCAGGAACAAAGGACTTGCATGGTTATTTTAAGAGGCTCCATTTATTAGTCAGTTTGGTGCAGTATCTTTGGGAGAACTTGTGAAATGTATAGCATAGACCCAGAAGTGATATGCTATGGTCTCTCTGGCTCTTTTCATATTTGGTGAATAGAACTAGGAGGTGGAGGGATGGAACTATCACTGTCACTATGTTCAAGGAAAACAAGATACCTTGTTTTATTTTAATAAGTAAGAGTGTACAAATGTGGAAAACTCAAAATTTTGGTGAAATTGTTAAAAACTTGAGTAAATTAAATTTTTTTGTGCTTTAAAATGAATGGCAACACAGTTTACATATGCTGTACCTTCTGCTGCATAGCCGCTTTAGATCTATTCTGCACATGTTTCTCATGTATTTATCAACCTGCCCATTCTGTACCATGAAAATAGAGAGGCTAACAGGTCGACTGCATGTTCCTGTACCAGTCTATGAAATAAATAACAGCCGGAACGTCTCATGATCTCTATTTCTTTACAGTTGATTAAGAGTGAGCAATGTGTCAAAATATAACATTGCAAACACTAACATATTTAGTCTATATGAGATTTTTAAGCAAGTTAGAATGGTAAAAATTAGAACAGCAATGTTACGTTTAGAAAAGGCAATGAGCAACATTAGTACATAAACTATTTAAGAAGGAACAGGAGGAAAAATCAAACAATTGGTAAAAAAATAAATGAGCCTAAAAAGGACCCAATCAGGTGTTTTCTTAATATTGAACTGTATGCAGTTACTCTACACTGGTTGTTGTTGTTGTTTACATGCTTTCTGTAATTGGTCTCCTTCACTTTATTAGTGTAGAACTACTGGTGGTACCTCTAAATATATTCAGAAAATGATACTGCGATGCAGTTTACCATGATAACAATAACATATGGTCAACCCTACTGACCATATGTCATTTAGTTCTGTACCACTTTTAATGTAACTCAAATTTACATACTGATGGCTGGCTGCATCCCCCGGCATCACCTCCATGCTGCTACGCTAAGCTATAGCTAGCTGCACTGGGAGTGACAGTCCAAAACAAACGAGAAGCATCAACTCAACAGCTGTTTTCTGTTCTCGCTCAATAGCCCTGTTCAGATAGAGCTGAGAGAGAGAGAGAGAGAGAGAGAGAGAGAGAGAGCACAATTACGGGAGCACTCGCTCAGAAAGCCTCTTCCTTTCTGTCTCACCAATTATAAGCAATCACAAACATGATAGATGAGGTCTTTGGAAAAAGGCCTTGAATTGGGTTGCTTCATCAACAACAAATCTGACTCAACAATGAGAACACACAGTGAACATGCTGCCAAGCATGGAGAGAGAGCGAGAGAGGGGGAGAGAGGGAGGTCATTTTCTGCGACGTCTGGTAATTCTACCTGTCATACCGTTATTTCGTGGTAACCCTTCAAACCCTTCCATCCGCTGCATTAACGGGAGCCTTTGTGAAACGGCCGTCCTTTAATGTGCCTAACAATGCATTAAATGAGATGATTAAGCAGCCAAATTAGACGCCAAACCTTTTTCCTCGCAATTTTCCTGCCCATGGCGGGAGAAAGGGAGGGACGGCGCCGATGAACAGAGCGAAACAAAAGGACGGATGGAGGGAAAGAATGGACCGAGGGGCATTGCGCAAATCGTGCCAGGTGCAGAATGGTGCGGTAAGTACCAATGTGGTTTTGCAGGAACTCATAAAAATTGGGTTAATGAATGAAAACATTACCAAGCCAGTCAGGTATGGCCTAGACACACACACACACACTTATATATATACACACACGTGTTGGTACACTTTTAATGAGGTGTTTTGGCTCTTTCTCCTGGTGGAAATGCATACGAGGCCTGCTAATAACATCTAATCCTCATTAATGTAGGAGCTTAGCTGTAATTTAGGACGCCATAAACTTGAGATTTTGATATTCAAAGGGTTAATGTGTCCCTGTGCGCTCAGAACATTTGATTTAAGTGTATTAGGGGACTCCGTTTGTTTTTAATAGTTTTCAGTGGTCAATTGAGCAAAAACTGGCTATATTTGTGCTGATTGATGTTGTTCGCAAGTGATTCCCAAATCTTGAGAACTTTGTGAAACAAGTCCTATTTCACAAACCGAGTCACGACTTTCGATTCATAAACCAATTCGCAAATTGATTCATACACCAATTCTCAAATCCCTATCTACAAACTGATTCACAGGTTCTAATTCATAGTTCGATTCACAAAACAATTCACAAATCCTGGTTCATAAGTCCCAGTTCACAAACCAGTTAACATTCCTCTATTCACAAACCAACTGACAAACTGATTCACAAGTCCCAGTTTAGAAGTCCTGATTCACAAATCCTGATTCACATGTCCCAGTTCACGAAACAATTTACAGTCGTTTCATACATCAAATCACAAACCCTGATTCACCCATTGATTCACGCTTTCTATTTCATGAATCGATTCATACAGCAACTCACAAACCTTGATTCACAAACTGATACACAAACAGTTTCACAAATCCTAATTCAGAAGCCCCAGTTCACAAACCGATTTACAAATTGATTCATACACCAATTGACAAGCCCTGATTTAGAAGCGTATTCACAAGTCCTACTTCATAAAGCGATTCATAAAACAACTCACAAATCTTGATTCACAGCTCCCAATTCACAAATCCTGATTCGTAAGCCCAGTTCACAATCCAGTTTCTCGATTCATAACTCAATTCACAAACCAATTAACAATCTGATTCACAAGTCCCTATTTAGAAGTCTTGATTCACAAATCCTGATTCACAAGTCCCAGTTTACAAATCAATTTATGAATTGATTCATGCACCAATCCACAAGCCCTGATTTTCAAACTGATTCACAAGTTGTAATTCATAAATCAATTCACAAAACAATTCACAAATCTTGATTCACAAACCGATTCACAATTCCCAGTTCACAAGTCCTTACTCGGAAGCCCTGATTCAGAATCTTGATTCAGAAGTCTTCACTCAGAAGAACTCAGGCCCCACAATCTCATTCGGATCTCTTGACTGACACCCTGTTTCTCAAGTCCTGATTTAGAAGTCCTAATTCACAAAGGTCCCAGTTCACAAACCAACTCACAAGTCTCCATTCACACACTGAATCACAAGTTCCAATTCATAAGCCAGTTCACAAGTCCTGATTCATAAGCCGATTTACAAACCATTTCACAAACTGAGGCAGAAGTGCCAGTTCACAAAATGATTCATAACTCCTGATTCATAAATTGATTCACAAACCAATTCACAAGTTATTGTTATATAAACGAACATTGTTTAATATTTAAGTACTTGATGTCTACATATGAGTATTTGACGCCTCTCTCTATCATAACTGATCTTTCTGCATTAGCTGCACTTTACTTTGTGTGAATAATGCCAGAGGAATGGACCAAAATGGACCAAAATGACCTCAAATAAAATCTTTTAACATTAATATTCAAGATAAGAAATTTGTTTTCCTTTTTCTATAAAGTTACCATTTCACAGATACAAGGTTTTCGTGCCGTGGCGCTGATTTACTGAATACCAAACAAGCAAAACACAAGCGGAGGTTATTTGTCAAGCTGTCGAGGTTTGTCCTTTAACAGCGTGTGATTTATTCGGTGTCATGTGTTTGCATCATGCCCACTTTAGGCCTAATTTATGAACACAGGACATGTGTTAGTGTGCACTAATGCATTAGCGTTAAGGCGTGGGTTCCTAATGCATGTTCTGTGCAATGTATTGCACAAAGTGTGGACGTGGCAGTGATTGGTGGCAGTCATTTGTCGTTCAGTGACTGATGTTGATGCTGAAATTGCGTTGGCCAGCGGTTTTAGTGCTCGTTGAAAGATTTGTGCTCCATCTGACCTGGACGTCATCCATTTTCTTGGCAGAATAAAGAGTGGAGGAATGGGGAGGCTAGAAATGTTAAGACCTTTCATGACTCATCTGTCCATGCTGGATGGACACACATAGACGGAGCAGATGGGCCACGGTATTGTTTTTGAACTGGGCCCGGTGATGCAGAGGTGTAGTAAAACATTTCCCCTTGTTTGTTGTTCTTTCAACGTTAGAACAGCATGATCTCACACACGCACACTTACCGAGGGGTGTGTTTACGCTTGTGTGTGTGTGTGTGTGTGTGAGTGTGTGTGTGAGAGACGAGAGGTGAAGGTTGAGGGCGGGTGTCTGTGTGAAGTCCACAAAGGGAGCCAAGACTTCAGAGCCAAAGTACATATCTCTCACACACACACACACACACACACACACACACACACACACACACACACACACACACCTTACAGTCGGTCTCTGTGTAAAAGATAAAGTGTCCAGCTGCAATAATAAGAGATGGGATGATCCTTCCTCTTCCTCTCCAGTTGTGTAACACACACACACACACACACACATACACACACACACACAGACTTACATTACTGTACTTGTGTGGGCCTACATGTGTTGGTGTTTCCCTTCAACTCAGCCTAAACTTGACCCTATCTTGACCTCAGTGTGTAAACAGGGTAATCATCTGGCCATCATTAAAGCCTGCAGTCACGTGCAAAAGTTTGGACACCGCTGGTCGAATGGTTTCGTTGATTTCTCAAACAGAAATGTGCATTTTTTTAATTTAACATAACATTGCATGCAATATATGAATTAAAATAGAAAGGAAGCAAATGCCAAATAAATATTATAAAATATATAATGAAAGTTGTGGTCCCCAGGAGTCGTGTCACTGGTGTTACTGCATAACAAAAAATGTCTTATTTTAAAATAAAAGACACACAGATGATATCACTTGACTCCTTTTACCTGTTTTCTGAGGATCTATGAAGAAAAGCACGTGGTAAGTCCACTGTGTCTTTTCAGTCATCATTTTCATTAGCTCACAATTTCACATGAAGCTATTAGTTGATGTCACTGGTGTGACCTGCTTTATACTTAGGTAATTGTGAAAAATTAGAATAGAAATGGATTAAATTACATATTTTAGTGGATATTCCATTATGGTAAACATGGTAAACATGTTTTGTAAAATGTGTTTTTCATTATGTGTAAAACCAGTGATGATTAGTAACACCAGTGATTCCTATGGATAGGGGAAAAAAATGATGTACCCCCTGTAGGGGTCTTAAATTAAGGTCATGGACATTTGTTCCATTTATATCACTGTTATGAGGTGTTACTCTTAAAGCTGAGGTTACACTACGTGACTACGACTGGGGCAGTCGTGGGCTGGAGGTTAGGGATCTGGCCCTGTGACCGGAAGGTTGCTGGTTCGATCCCCAGGGCCGACAGTCCATGACTGAGGTGTCCTTGACCAAGACACCTAACCCCCAACTGCTCCCCGGGCGCCGTGGATACGGCTGCCCACTGCTGCGGGCAAGTGTGCTCACTGCCCCCTAGTGTGTGTGTGTTCACTAGTGTGTATGTGGTGTTTCACTTCACGGATGGGTTAAATGCGGAGGTGGAATTTCCCTGGTTGTGGGATCAAAAAAGTATCACTTAACTTTACCCCGATTTTAGCCCCAATTTTTAGTCTGGCCGAGAAAGGCTGGTCAGCTCTCGCCTGCAGATTTGCGAATCAGTCGGAGTCGACAGTTGGAGAAAGAATTGAGTCATGTGTGAGGGACGCAGACTCAGATCATTGGCCTCCCGATCACGTTTCAGACAAGTCGGAGTTTATCAAACATGTCTGATTTTTTCAAGTGTAATCTCGTGTCAACTGATCAACGACTCGATCTGAATGGATTCCTGCAACAACCAATGAAAACAGAGTGAGAAAGAAGAAAATACACCAAGTGAGCAAAGAAAATGGCAAAAAGTCTCTCATGTGGAGCAAAGCTGTTTAATGAGCTGAGTTTAAAGCACAAGCACAGTCATGGTTATGTACAGTTTACATTAAAACTCTAAAAAAAAAAAAATAATAAAAAATAAACACCACACTGATCACATTTTTTAATTCATGACCCTCCGTTAAACTTGTTTACCTGCTGCTGCTTAACTGGGTCAGTGCAAATGACAGAGAAAACCACAGCAGCAGCGAGTTGCTCCACATTTGTTTTTTATCTCCTAGTAATGGGAGAATTCATGAGTTCAGTAGTTGAGTAGTGTTTATGATCCCTATTTCTGTATGGTCCCTGATATTTTAGTCACCCAAAAAATTGGCAAAATCCAGTCAGATATTGTGAGATGCCCAGTCTCTAATCTATTAAGACTTTAAAAGTAGTGTACCCGAGGCTTCAGTGGCCTTGTCCACCACACTCTAAATGAGTTTAAGCAAAAAAAGTATTATTAAGTTCTATTAAGAAGATCTATGGGGCTGCACAATTAACAGCTAAGACTGGTTTTTATGTCCTCCTTAATAGAACTTGTTCATCAAAATAATGTAACTCACAGTACTTCACTATGTTGCGCGCATTAAAAGCAAGTCATTTTGTTCTATTATATGCAAGTGGAGAACTTATCCTTTACCCAAATAATATTATACCAAAGGTATTTAATTTTGCTCAAGTAAAGTTTTTTTCATCCATCCATCCATCCATCCATCCATCCATCCATTTTCTAAGCCGCTTCTCCGTCAGGGTCGCAGGGGGTGCTGGAGCCTATCCCAGCAGTCATCGGGCGGAAGGCAGGATACACCCTGGACAGGTCGCCAGGTTTTTTCAATGTAAACTATATGTCTAAAGTATGTGGACACCTGACCATCGCATGCATATGTGAGGTCAGGCAACAATGTTGGACAAGAAGGCCTGGCTCGCAATTGCCATTCCAGTTCATCCCAAAACGGGGGCTCAGAATGGCTGAGGTCAGAGCTCTGTGCAGGCTACTGGAGTTCCTCTACACCAAACTCATCAAGCCATATCTTTATGGAAATGCTATTGAGTACTGGAGCAAATTCATGTTTTATATGCCTTTGCATTAACTACTAGAAATAAGGGGTCAAGCCCAAAGCCTCAAAAACAGCCCCAGCCCATTATCCCTCCTCCACCAAACTTTACTGTTGGCACTATGCATTACGGATGGTATCATTCTCCTGGCATCCACCAAAACTAGATTCCTCCATCACACTACCAGATAGTGAAGCATGATTTATTTTAACATGTTCCAGAGAACATGTTTCCACTACTGAGTCAAGTGGTGGTGTGCTTTGCACATAGTGATCTGAGGCTTGTGTATAACTGAACAGTAGTGGAGGTCTTTTTCATGATGTTCCTGACCCACAGTTTTTGTGTTAATATTACTCCTAGAGGCAGTTTGGAGTGATGCAACAGAGGACAGGCTTTTCATGTGCTTCAGCACTCAGCACCCCTGCTCTGTAAGTTTGCTTGGACTAACCCTTAATGGCTATGCTGTTGTTGCTCCTGCATGCTTCCATTTCACAATAATAGCATTTACAGTTGAGATCCATCTATTGGGAATGATGCTTAGTAACAGTGTTATAGATGGTATCAACAAAATGTTATTACTTCATAAAACACCTGATGTCATTTTGCAATTACTGGCATGAGCTGTGTATAAATATTTAAGTATTGCCTTTACATGCATTTATTATAAAGTCCCTGGGAATGCTTTAAGTACTCAATAAATAAAATAACACTTTTTCTATGTAGAGAAAATGTGGAGAAAATATCTCAACAGTGACAACACATCTACAATTTCATCATCCTGGGCGGCTTTGGTCTCCATAAACACTCACACATACACTGATCCTTGTTTCTACGCTCACTGTGCATTTTATCAGCTCCACTTACTGTATAGGCGCACTTTGTAGTCACAGACTGTAGTCAGTCAGCCAAGATACGGTGGGAAGTTTTTTAGCTGTGAGGAGAATTTAGCTAAGTAATGGGAACTTATGTCCCACCAATTAGCATCATACTAACTGTAGGTCCAAATCATCACACCATGTAATAACAAATAGACTTGATCTGGTTTGTGACAGGGCGGCACGGTGGCGTGGTGGGTAGCGCTGTCGCCTCACAGCGAGGAGGGCCTGGGTTCGATTCCCCGACCGGGTGACCGGGGTCCTCTCTGTGTGGAGTTTGCATGTTCTCCCTGTGTCTGCGTGGGTTTCCTCCGGGTTCTCCGGTCTCCTCCCACAGTCCAAAGACATGCAGTCAGGCCAATTGGACGTGCTAAATTACCCCTGGGTGTGTGTGACTGTCTGTGTCTGTCTGTCTGCCCTGCGATGGACTGGCGACCCATCCAGGGTGTATCCTGCCTTCCGCCCGAAGACTGTTGGGATAGGCTCCAGCACCCCCCTGCGACCCTGACGGAGAAGCGGCTTAGAAAATGGATGGATGGATGGTTTGTGACACTGTAAGGCACTGTTATTAATAAAAATACATTGAGTACATCTACTTAGTATATACACTCACTGTCCATCCACCACCCAAATAGTACCTGCTCTGTGGGGGTCCTGACCACTGAAGAACAGGGTAAAAGGGGGCTAACAAAATATCAGAGAAACAGATGGACTACAGTCTGTAATTGCAGAACTATAAAGTGCACCTATACATTAAGTGGAGCCGATAAAATATGGTCATAATGTTATGCCTGATTGGCGTACACACGTGCACATATGCAATATTCTATTCACTCCAGTGCACTAGCATCCCACCACTTCCTCCAGACCCCCACAGTGTCTGGCTCACAATGTTACTGATGCCAGATTATAATGGAATGTAATTTGATGGAGTTTGACGGAGGTTCTTTATCAGTTCTTTTGATTAATTAGCGGAGGTAGAGAGATGCTTAATTATATTATTCCTGCGGAAGAGAGCCGTTCACAAGCTGCTTCCTTTTTTTTTTCCAGAAGAAGAGCTAATTAGCGATGAGTACACACTTAATATCACTTTACATGAATTTGTCACATTATGACTCGCTGCTCAAGATAAAGTTGTTTTATTAAAGACTGTGTGGAAAACGCTCAGGAAATTTTAGCGTAACAGAACCCTTGTTGAGTTTTATTATGATGTATGTAGACATTGTATCCTATTGCTTACGCACGCATTCATGAGAGTTTATGAATGCTTAAATCTTTAAAGCAATAGTTCTGCAAAAATCTGATTTACAGTTTCCCTCTTATGCCAATTGCATTCAATCAGCCAAGATACGGTGGGTAAATTTTTAACTTTGCACTGGAGCTGTGAGGAGAATTTAGCATAGTAATGGAAACTTATGTCCCATCAATTAGCATCATGCTAACTGCAGGTCCAAATCATCACACCATGTAATAACAAATAGACTTACTGATCTGGTTTGTGACACTGTATGGCACTGTTATTAATAAAAAATACATATAAATATATGCACATATAAACATAAGTCACTTTATTGGGTACATATACACTTCTGCTTACAATATAGATGTTCTACAATTACAGATTGTGGTCTACTTTGTTAGCCCCCTTTCATCCTGTCCTTCAGGTCAGGACCACCACACAGCAGGTATTATTTGGGTGGTGGATCATTCTCAGCACTGCAGTGACACTGATGGTGGTGGCATGTTAGTGTGTGATGAGTAGAGCAGACACAGCAGTGCTCAGAAAGATCCACCAATCAAATAATACTCTGTGGTGGTCCTGTGGGGGGCCTGACATTAAAGAACAGGGCAAAAGAGAGCTGATAAATTATGCAGGGAGACAGATGGGCTATAGTCTGTAATTATAAAACTATAAAGTGCACCAATATTGTAAGTAGTAAGCAAAATTTTGAAATCACATGTATTGTTGAAAGTAAGTTTAAATAGTTGAACATTTTGAAAAGAATGTTCCGTAAATGTCCCACGTCACATTTTATGTTTTATTTTTTTCCTCCAATATATTAAATTCAGGAAAAGAATTGCAGGAGTGTGTGCAACTTATGTTCAGTTCAACTTGTCGTTTGACTAGGGGTGCCCAAACTTTTGGCCAAGTACAGCTGTGAACAGGCTAACACTGTCAATGGATCATTCTCACATACCTGGCTTAAAAAAGTCCATTCATATTTGACTGTTCATCGCACTGACTGAAAATATTCATATCATTTCGCAGATCACAACAAAAGCTCAATGACATAAAATTCATTTTTCAGTTAGAAATATTTTTTGCCATTTTTTTTTACCCCAATTTTTATTTCTTACATGTGTGTGTTTTAATAACTAGCTTTAATGCGGTTTTCCAACAACACTACACAGAATAGAAAACAATTTTAAATATATATTATTAGACATTTATCTTCTAATTTGACTGTGTTGTGGTTATGAGAACTTGGTCATTAAAGTTGCAAAATATAAAACACCATTTCCAAAAACGTTGGGACTGGAGAAATCTCTGTTTGCAAAGGACATGGCCAAAAACCAGACTTTGCTGGCCATGATATTCAGTCCCTCAGGTGACACTGCATTAAAAACAGACATGATTCTGTAGTTGAAATCACTGCATGGACTCAGAAACACTTCTGAAAACCACTGTCTGTGAACACAGTTCATCACTGCATCCACAAGTGCAAGTTAAAACTGTTTAACGAAAAGAAGACAACAGATATAAAAAGGATCCAGAATTGCTGCCCCCTTCTCTGGGCCCAAGCTCATTTAAAATGGAGTGATGGGAAGTGGAAAAGTGTTCTATGGTCTGACAAATCAACATTTATTTATTTATTTATTTATTTATTTATTTATTTATTTATTTATTTATTTATTTATTATTTATGTGTGCATTCATTTAGGCTCACAGTTTGTACAATACAAGTCAGCTTCCATGATTTGCTAGCTGGGTTAGCTGTAGTGCAGGAAGTAATTTTAACTTACTGATTGTTTGATAGGCTGATCTGGGAGTTTAGACTTATGCATGTTTACCAAAGATGTGTGTGTGTGTGTGTGTGTGTGTGTGTGTGTGTATGTCTGTCTGTCTATGTGTGTGTACGTGTTAAAGCCTTGACCTCAGCCAGCGGCAGCGCTTGAACTCTAATGAAGATGTGGCTCATGATTATTCATAAATGCAAGTAACGATAATCATGAGTCTCTGAGATCTTGAACTTCACACACACAAACGAAATGCCCAAAAGTCACCCACACACATTGATAGTGCTACTGAATAATATTATGAAAACTGAATATGTGCACTGCAAAAAATATGTATCCATCTAATAGTGTCATTCTATTGGCACATCATATCTTGTATCAAGACAGACACAGATAATCTATATAGAGGAAACATACATTTTAAATGCATCACACATAATTAAATGTGAGTAACCCGATTCTTAATGTCAGTGACTGTAATGTGACTGTTACCACTTTCACCCCAACACTTTACAAGAAACAAGTCGCAGGCATCTACAAATAATGTCTGTTATAATATTCTTACAACAACTTCGCAACTTCAAAATGGAAAATATTAGAAATGTTAATTATTTACACCAGATTCTTTGCCTTCTGTATGTTGTATGATTGTCATATGATGAAGAGATGGATAGACTGATCAGCTATGTATTGGTATCGACCAAATTTTAGCCCAAATGTGTGATCAGTGATTGGCTGATACTTCTCTAACTTCTTAGGTGCCAGAATGTAGCTGCTGCACTGTTAAAGCTGGAATGGGAAAATTCAAACAAGAAAGTGGTGAGCAAGAAGCAGAATATGTTTCACTTATGAAGACATTTTTCCTGAAACATATTATTAAATATTTGGCTTTTATTCTGCTGTAAACTCACTGTGTGAATGTGAAGAGCTGTAATTAACTTGATTTGTTGTCAAAGCATGTTAGCATCTGCACTAGCTTCATGACCTACCGCTTTGGCAGGGATTGAAAATAAAGATAAGACAAAAACTGTAAAAGTGATCCAATGTCAGCTCTTGTTTGATCAATTCGTAAAGCAGGAGGACTGTTTGGTCCTGTTAGCTGCAGCGGTTGCAGGGGTTACAATGGTTGTGTTAGTCCAAGGCACCAGAATGTAAATGCAGCACCATTTAAGGTGGAACAGAAAAATTGGAAGCATGTGAAAAAATACTGACTACAGTTACCTCAACAGTTGAAAGAATTGGAAAGGAATTAGAAAGTAACTCTGTTACTTCTTGACAGGTGGGTAACATTAACTTAGTTTTGCCAATAGGACAGTACTGCTTTGTCCCATTTGCTCATGTTTACAGCAGCTGCTGTAGCAACAGTTTTCTAACCCACATCCGAGCTAATATCAGTTACATAACTTGCTGTGTTGTGGTTTGCTCAAATGTTCATTATCAATATATCAGTAAGGTGTATCCTTACCCGATTAGCCTTAGAAATAAGGTGGTAGAACATAATGGTTGGATTGAAGTAGTGTGTGATTACATTCCGCCTTCATCAGGGCATTGCAACCTCTGTTGAATCCTGTCTGAGATGTGTATTTTTGGAGGAAGTTGTGGGCTGGAGGTTAGGCAACCAGCCTTATGACCACAGAAGGTCATCAGTTCGATCCACTGAGCCGACAAGAGTCTACTGAAGTGGCCTTGAACAAGGCACCTAACCCCCAACCGCTCCACAGGCGCCATGGATTAGGCTGCCCACCGCCCCGGAGGGTGTGCTTACTGCCCCTAGTGTATGTGTTCATTAATATGCATATATGTGGGTGTTTCACTGCACGGATGTGAGTGTGTGTGTGTGTGTGTGTGTGTGTGTGTGTGTGTGTGTGTGTGTGTGTGTGTGTGTGTGTGTGTGTGTGTGTGTGAACACCGAGTCAGCACTTAATAACAGCTGATGTATGAAATGGCATCAGAGTATGTGTGTGTGTGTGTGTGTGTGTGTGTGTGTGTGTGTGTGTGTGTGTGTGTGTGTGTGTGTGAAAGGAGGGACCTGTTTCTAATCCCCCCTTTTTGCTCACTTAGATTTCTCCAGTGTAACTGTTTCTGGGGTTTCAAATTGCTCCCGATAGATTTTATCTCCCTCTCTTTTTCTCCCAATGTCTCTCCCCATTTCTCTCACCCTCCTTCCCTTCACTTCTCTCTCTCCCTTTTCTCTCTCTCTCTCTCCTTTTCTCTCTCTTTCTCTCTCTCTCTCTCTCTCCAGAATCCCTCTTCAGATCTTTTTCCTCTTCCTCTTTCCACTTTTAAAATGTCACCTCTGATAAAGCCTGAATTCAATCCCCTCTACAGACGAGCTGATACGCATTACGGCGTCTCTGTCTGTTTCATCTACAGGCCAAAACCCTCTAGGATGACCAGCGGAGCTTTTGTAAGCCAGGCAGAACGGCTCTCCCGGAAAGCCTGTATTTACCTGCAAGCACATCATATTTGACCTTTAAGATCGATAACACATTAGCTGGATTTCCAAGCAGCTTAAACTCACAAAATTGTGTGAGTGATGCTGTCTGTCCGTCAGCAATGGGAATCGCTGGGAATAAAATGACTCAGCATCTTCTTACCTTAGTAAAACAGTCCTGAGAAATACAGGCTGAGACTCAGTTGCTGTCTTGTTAAATTTTATAGCTATAATTTGTTCTGTAAAGCTGTGGTTACACTAGAAACAGTTTGTATTTTATTTCAAAATAGGCACGGACCAAAATATTGGTGCATGATAAAGATGCTCCACTCAGGGCAGTTAGCAAGCTAACTCGCTGAACATAAACAGTAAAAAACGAGTACAATTGGGATGAAAGAAGTGGCATCAGTGAGTGTGTTTAGACTTAACTTGTACTTAAAAATCCTGCAGAAAGTTAAACAAAAACTGAAGAAATTCAGATTTTGTCAGTAATCCGATCAACACGTTTACATGCACTTGAGTAATAAGATAAAGGGGAAACTCCAGGTCAGACAGTACTCGGATTTCTGCTTTTCACCCAGCCGATAAACACAGAAGAAAACGTGATGTAAACGAGATGTAAAACTCAAACTTCATGCTGGGGCTTAAAAAACAACAACAACAACTAAAAAAAACATTGCGCCACTTTGAAGATGAAGAATGTTTAAATCCCTCAAATCAAAAAGCTTGTATTTGGTTTCAACGTCACCCCACAAGTGATTTGCTGCCATCTCGAAGCAACACTGCTTACTTATTTCCATTCTGTTTTCACACCTGCGCAGGGCGAGAAATATGAAAGAAATCAGAGTAAGAGTCCAGATGCGCCGAGCAATCTGATTACTGAGTTCTCCTTATATGATTTCATTTATCTGATTTCTAGATCAGAGTCTGCTGTTCACATGGCCATTTGAATAACCAGATAACTGCAGAGATCTGATTATTATTAAATTATTCAGTGCATGTAAACAGACTCACTGGTGTGTGCAGCGATGCCTGTGCCAAATGACACATCTAGCAGTTGAGTTTGATGTGAAGTTTTTCATAAAAAGTATTGGATCTGGAAACCTGCCATGCAAATCTGTTAATTGTGGCATATTTCAATCGAAATCAATGCAGTGCACTGCAAAATTTTGCTGGCAAAAAGCTTGTGTGAGTGAGCTTTAACAGTGCTAAGACAAAAAGTACTGGCAAACATAACGATTCAGGAAATGTATCAGTGGCAAGCAGTTCAGATCTGCATATTTCACTAGTGCTGGCAATTTCTATCAAGACTTTTGTATTTAATATGTTAAAATTGGCTCATACATATGTGGATGGAAATGTCCATTTTTATGGTACGACAGATCTCTCTGACTATATGCATGACACAAAATTATATACTTAAGTTCAAATTCAAAGAAGCAAACTTTGGGCATCAAACATGTCTTGGCTGATGGACTACATTTGAGGAAAATGTTATTTTGGCTAAATTATTGCTTTGAAATTCCCATCACTGGGTATCTACTAAATAAGTACTTATTCCATGATAAGCATCATAAAAAGTGAGCGGATTGGCCAGTGGTGGTTCAACCCCTTACATGGCCTTGAATGGCATTGGTGGGTCCACAGTGTTATTACACACTTCTAAGGATAGCTTAGCTTTGCATTGAAGTCCCTGTAGTTACTAAATAATAAGCCTTAGTATGTACTAAGCCTGGGGTTCTAGGGGTTAATCTTGGTCAGGGCTCATCAAGTGAAAACAAGCTGCTGACACTGTCCGTTTAGTGGAGTTTCCAAAAAAATGGAAACGAGAACGGCTCTCTGTCATAATCATTTCTTTCCCCTGGCACTTTCTCCTAATCAGACAGGCTCCACAGCATTCTGTACTAATGTTGACTCGCCAGTAGCTTCTATTCTGTAATGTACTGTCGTTAATGATGGTCATGTCACCTCTTTTTCTGTACATCACCACCTTCGTATCGAAACCTCATAACTAAACCCTTTTTTTTAGTTTTTATTTTCATAGCACATTTACTTACATGACATAATGTAAATACATAACCTAATACACTTATGTATGTTAAAACTCCTATAAAGCTGCTAATTTGGAGGGTTTTGCTGCAGCAGCAATGGTACTGTTAACAAAGTTGATCTTTTCCTGATTCATCAATATGAGCAATTTATGGATGTGAACACATTTATTTTTCATAAACACACATGTACATACTAAATGTTAATGTTTATGGAAAATTCATAAAACTGTTCATGTATATGGCCAGTTTGTAAGTCGTATGCAAAAGTGAAAATTAGTTAAATACAACTTAAATCTGACATTTTCTGCCTATTTTATTGTGGGATTTTTACATATTTGGTGAAATTAACCTATTAGGAACAAAATAAAATATAAAATGTGCCATAACTTTTGCACAGGCCATTTAAACCCCTCTGAATCCCAGTCTTATTATATTCTAAGGCATACTGTTCAGTAACAAAGGCTATTAATGCAACGTTCTGAGCTATTCTTAGATTATAGAACTGTATAATAAAGCTTTGGACCTGCTGGTTGACCCTGGCCATTTTAGGGGTTCAGTTGTATTTTCCACTAATTTGTTCAATTTAGCGAATATCCAGTAATTCTGCATTAAAACTGTGCTCTCTGTAAAGGATGGGTTCACTTGCTTTCACCTAGAAAATCAACAAAACATGTAATTCAACCTGGAGTGCCCAAACTTTTGCATACCATGGTGAATGTTAACGTGTAAACCAAACCTACAATACACGTTTATGAATATGTAAATGTATGTGTGTTTATCCCAACTGTGGTTGGTTAGTGTAGTGGTTAACACCTCTGCCTTCTACACTGTAGACTGGGGTTCAATCCCCACCTGGGCAAACACCCTACACTATACCAATAAGAGTCCTTGGGCAAGACTCCTAACACCACCTTGGCCTCCCTGTGTAAAATGATCCAATTGTAAGTCGCTCTGGATAAGAGCGTCAGCTAAATGCCATAAATGTAAATGTGTTTATATAATGTTAATGCACATGGTGCATTCAAAATGCATATTTATTTATATGTTAATGTGTTGCAAATTTGTATTACATGTTAAAGATTATTATAAATGTTAATGTGTTAATGGAGGGATAGAA
This sequence comes from Pygocentrus nattereri, assembly GCF_015220715.1. Taxonomy (NCBI): domain Eukaryota; kingdom Metazoa; phylum Chordata; class Actinopteri; order Characiformes; family Serrasalmidae; genus Pygocentrus; species Pygocentrus nattereri. The sequence goes on from NC_051216.1 coordinate 42,281,102, forward strand.
CAAATCAAATGTGCCCAGTGCAAAAAATAATGGCACGTTTTATCATGTTCTATTTTTTCCCAATATTTTGAAAAAAAAGTCATATAAAACATATTTTTAAAAAAAAAAACACGTAGTGAAACATATAAATAAAACAAAATGTGGTCTGTGCAAAAGATATGGTACATATTAAGTTTTTTTTTTTTTTTTTTTGCACTAAACTTTGCCGAAATATTGCATAGCTAAGTTTGTCCTCTGTAGAGGACATGCTAACTAACCTGAAATTTGATTGGTAACACATTTTTTCCCCCAATTTTCTCCCCAACTTCACCCATTAGGTGGGACTCCCCCAATCACATGATACCAGCAGCACTAACACAGGCTTCCTCTGAAACCAGGTTAAGCTCCACTACATCTTTTTGAACTGCCACTAACGCAACATCATTGGACAGCTGAACAAGCTCGGTGGAAAGCGACAACCACCAGATCTGTTACGTCAGCTAACGGACACCTGTGCTGGCTAGCATAGTGCTGAGTGATGGGGTGAGATGGGGGGACCATCCTATCCACCCAGAGAGTGAGGCCAATTGTGCTGTCTTGGACTCCTGGCCACTGATGGCCGTAGCATCACCAGGGATTGACCTCACAATCTTCAGACGATAGGGCCAATGCTTAAACGTGCCTGAATATGGCAAGTTTATAATATACCAAGCATATTGGTGAATTTTAAAGTGGAAAACTCATAATACAGTTTATTTATTGGACTGGAATTCCATTCTGAAAAGTGGATCACATGTACGCCCCAAAATGGTTCACATTGGAATTTTTCAACCCACTAATGTGTCGTGATGGAGCAAAGCTGAGAGAAATGGCCAAACTGCCCTCAAACAACCTCATTGTCCAGAGCCCGATACGAGCGTCTGGGGTGTTCTCCGTGGTATCTGCAGGGTCCTGATTTGTGGACGGTTCGGTTTGTTGGTGGTCAGTTTCATTGTATCGCAGTCGGCGAGTGTATTGACTCTGCTCTGAAACAAAGCAGTGATTCATGGTGTCCTTTTGTCCCGTCGCGGAAACAGATTATTTACTCTGAGAGGGCCTGTATGCGAGCTTGATGTGAGTGTGTGTCACTGTGTGTTTGCACACATGGCAATAAGTGGGGGTCCTTCCTCATGGTGTCATCTACACACAAAGAAATGATTATTTGTTCCAGTTTGAATGTTCCTCCTCTCTGGACAGTGGGCTAATCTGCCGCTGTTGCTGCCAAAGTGGACATACTGTTCTACATTACATTGGTGTGGTTTATCCCTGGAAGGACTAAGCCCAGAAGTGGCTGACTGGATGTATCATGTTAACATCAGTTGTTAAGTAGTGATATGATATCTATCTAGAAGTGTTCATACCACCTCATTCCACACAAACCCAACTTTGCAGTAATACCAGTGCTGGAGGGGGCCATATCCAACACTTTATGTCTGTTTTATATTTCATTTGGGGTCCACTTATGATGTTTGTGTAGATTTTTGTTCCAAAAATTCATTTTTACAGTGCTGCAAACTTTCCTGAACAAGCTGCTTTTGTTATTGTGTCTTCAAGACTCGTATATGTAAATGACCTCTGTTCTGATTGGCTGCCCTATATGCAGCAGGCTGAAGACTGAATAGAAGGATATCATCACATTTGGAACAAAACCTTGTATGTACAACATGGTAAATTTAAAGAAAAAGAAAAATATTCTCAAGTTTTAATGGAAATGAATATGAAGTACTATAGTAGCATATGAAGTAAATATGAAGTAAACATGAAGTAACTTTAGACCATTTCTGTTCTGTTCTCCATTTCTCATTCAATTTTAAGACAATATAAAAGGGAGCTGGAGTTTTTAAAATATGCCAAAAAGTTTTTAAAAAGTTGAAGGTTTTGGGAAATAGTGATGCTGACTGTATGCTGTGTTTTTTTTTTTTTATGGTCTTAAAGCATTTTACACTTAAAAAATGAAAAAAATTAAAATTAAACACAGGCTGGGCTTATTTTACAGCTTAGTTTCTACACATGGACCATATAAACTGGGAGGTTTATATCATTTGAACCGCAAATCACTGCAGGAACGTATAACTTAAAAGGACACTAGAAGTCTCTTAATCTACAAGCAAAGCAAGAGAATTTTTTTTTTTTTTCTAGAATATTTTCCACATGCCCTGAAGTCTTTCAGAAGTTGCTCTGCTAGCATCCTGGATTGTGCTCTTTGTCAATTCAGTGTGGAAGGGCCTCTAAAGATATCTACTGTCTAGAAATGTCTACTGAAATCTATAGAAACTGTATTCACATGAGCCTGTAATTCAGCACTCTGCAGGTGTAGAGCAGATCATGGCTGGGATTTCACAGAGAAACATACTGTTGAACAGCTTCTCTAGTTTAATGTGGCTTTAGTTTGTTCACATCTCAAACGATGTTAACATGATTTACATTTAAACACATCATGACCATGTCGCCAGCTTGACTGTTCTGCTATAACATTTATTTCTTCAACAGTCGTATGCAAAAGTTTGAAAATCTACCAGTCAAATGACAAGTTTTGTTGATTTTCAAAGTAAAAATAGCACATTCTCTACATGGATTCTCTACATTAAATATGGCATTTTAACATATTGGAAAAAATAAGAGACTATAAAATGTTCCATATTTTTGGAACCGGCCATATTTTATGTTAAATTCAACAAATAAAAAGCAATTGTGCATTAAAATGTACAGAAGTGTGTAGAGGGTGTTTTAACTTTTGTAACTTAATTTCAGTTCGAAAATCAACAGAACATAATTTGTCCAGAGGCACCCACCTTTGCTTACTGTAAGCCAAGAAATAACAAAAATGTAGCAAAAATTTAGAGACACATAATAATACTATATTTTGTTCTACATGCAAACACAATGCATAATCAATGAAAAGTTTAGAATCCTTTTGACCCAATTTCCATTTGTTTTAATAAGCCAGAAAAGAACAACTTAGCAAAATGCAAGAACAGGCATTTCAAGATGTACCCAGAACTGTTAATAACTGACTGTATTAGCATTGCTTTTGCATTTAAACAATGGTTAGCCAAACTGTCTGGAAGCTGAACTGTTGTGTATTTCCTAAGCTCTGTGAACAGCTCGTTCTTAATCATAGCCTCAGCAACCTCAGGAGCGTAAAACCCACAACCTTGCTGATCCAAAGCCTGGTGCAGATCCAAACGCAGGTCTGCGGTAATGATATACGGGTCAAAGAACCGACTACATTACCGTCTCCGAGCCAAGCCACTGTGGAAACACAAACAGAGGGATTATTGAACCTTTTCACCAAGCATAAACTGGGCTAAATTTGATATAAACTCAACACAGGCCGCTTTAGGAAGGTGAGCTTTGGAGTTTTGAGGCACAAGCGGGTTATCGGTTTATCAAATTAGGTCTTTTCCTAGAATCATTAGTCTGGATCTGATGTATTTAAACCAAAACCATTGACTTCTAAGCTCTAACCCACATCTGCACAGCGATTCGGCGTACGTAGCTCAGAGTTCATCACAGGAATCTTGAAAAAGGTCAGTTTGCATGGAGGTAAGAGTGCCCGGAGCGAATTTTTTAAGCTGGTGAAAAGAAACGTAGGGAAAAAAAATAATAAGAAAATGTCCCAGGGCAACTTCCGTCACTCTTTCCCTGCCAACACATCCACATACGAACTCCAGCGAAGTTCAGAGCTGTAACTCTGAGAGCTGCGTGAAGGGAGGAAACTGCAGATCATTGCAAAAAATTGCTGAGTGTCCCTAATAAAAATGCAGTAAAGCCCAAGCTAGCGGTGCAAGAACCTTGTGCCTTTGACACCTTGTGAAGAGTGGTGTATTTACCACTAAATGGAGTTCAAAGGTAGCAAAAGAGAGCCTGCAGTAGGTTCAGCTCAGGGGAGATTAATTCACCTTGATGGATCCTGGAATGATATTCAGCCCTTTATATATGTAAATGAGGGTGTGTGTGTGTGTGTGTGTGTGTGTGTGTGTGTGTGTGTGTGTGAGAGAGAGAGAGAGAGAGAGAATATATGAATCAGGGCTCAGAAATGGAATTAAACCAATTCAGTTCACTCCAAGAAGCACCAATATTTCAATTTTTTGAGTTCAGATCCTGACAGTCCTAAACCAGTTAGAGCCAGAAGATTCTGGACTGGAGAGCTATTAGCTCTAAAAGTTGTGTTTGTATTACACCACAAACACACACACACACACACACACACACACACACACACACAAACACATGTATATATATAGAGAGAGAGCTGTTGTCAGAACAAAACCTTGTATCTCAATTTTTTGTCGATTTTCAGTTTCTGACATAGTTTGAAAATGCCTGTTGGCCTTTATATCATATGTAAATTTCATGAAGGATGGACCAAAATAAATGGCCAAAAATACCTTGGAAAAAAGTCCAGCTCCATTGACTTAAATTGAAAGTAATGTACAAATAACACAAATAATTAGCATTCTGTTGATGAAGCTTTGAGGTAAGACATGCAGAGTCATGTAACAAGCTAGTTTAAAAAGTTGTCATTATTCAAAGTAATTGATGGTAACTAATCCAAAAAAAGATGATGATGAATATCTTTTTTTTTTATCTGGTTTTAATAAATGTTCTCTCAAATTTAGTCGGTGACAATTCCCACCACTAGCTAGGTACCCCACCCGTCACTCAGTGCTACCAAACTGGGAGGGTGAAGGCTCGCACGTGCTTCTTCCAGAGGCTCTTTCAAACTGCCGCTAATGCAACGTCATTAGACAGCTCAACACTTACAGCCAATTCTGTTACGTCAGATAACAGATGCCTATGTTGTCTAACATTGTGATACGTGATAGGGGGGACCATCCAACCCCTCTCAGTGAGAATGAGACCGATGATGGTCTCATGGACTTCTGGCTACTGATGGCGCATCAAACTCATGATGATAGGGCTAACGCTTGGACGGTGGCATCACTCCAGAGTCCAGAGGATAATTCCATTCCATTCTGCTTCATATTTGTTTCTAGCAAAATGTTGTTGTTTCTCAGTTTTGTTTTGGAGCCATAATGTAATTGCTTGCCGGTGTATTCCCTAACTGGACATAGCCAGTTTACCTCCTTTAGCAGTGGTGGATGAAGTACACAAACCATGTACTGAGTTAAAGTAGAGACACCCAAGGTAAAATATCACTCCAGTAAAAGTAAAAGTTCCTCCCTTTATTCCTCCACTTGAGTAGAAGTACTAAAGTACATTTGCCTTTGAATGTGCTTAAGTATCAAAAGTAAAATTACTAAAGTACTAAAAGATGCTCTTGCTTCATGAACTCATTTCAGGTGAAAGTCCTCCAGCGTCTCTCTTGGTAAACCAGTCTTTTAATAGAACGTCATTAATTAGTGACGCTGACGTCTATTAAAATGATCATAAGCACAAAACACTAAAGGTAAACAGTTTCCATCAGGGAGAACCGAGTGGCTCTGAAATCACTTTTTACACACAAGCAAAGTTTCAGTTTCAGATTTATTTACAACTTAGTTGCAAGTTTAAGTTGAATAAAAACTGGCTTTAAACTCAGGATCACAGATGAGCTCCTTTACTATGTTGATCTGTAGGCGTCTGTTCATAAACATAAACCAGCCCAAACTCATTTACTATAAAATGAAATGGTGTTTGTAGAAATTCAGAAAAAAGCCGCGTCAGTCTCGACTGCATATGTGGACATATTTCTATATTGAGCTCTATTTACACAAAGTTAGGTTAGTTCATCATTTATGTTGAACAGACGCTCCCAAAGTTTTACGCTGCTGCGCTGACGTTGAACCGTGTGCTGCACTGGGTCGGTATGACCAACAGGTCAAAACCAGCTCTAAACAAAGTGACCGCTGGGCCCTGATTGGTGCTCTGGCTTTGCGCTTCTTTTGTTTTGGCATGTTACGTTTTTATACACACAGAAACCAAAAGGAACGACAGATTTCTCAAAATGTAGCAGAGGAAAAAGTCAGATATTAGACTCTGAAATGCAGTGGAGTGAAAGGAAAAAGTCGCCCAGAAATGGAAAAACTTCAGTACAAATACATAAAAAAATACTTAAGTACAGAAACTAATTACATTTACTTTGTTACTGTCCACCACTGTCATTTAGCTGCTCTCATTGAAGGATTATGAAGAAGCTAGAGTTAGGAACACTTACTCACATGACCACAAAGTGCATCAGTGATTCTAAATTACAGGTTTACTCCTGCGTGCCGCTCCAGATTAGCAACCCCTCCTCCTCCTCCTCCTCCTTCTCGTCCTCAACCCCAAATGAGCACCACACTACCCACAATGCACCAGCAGTAATGTGGAACTGGCACCTACCCCACCGCAGCTGCCAATGTAATGGATTTAACGGCCATCATTGCTCACCACCTGATTGGGAGATTAACGATAGCTAGCCAACGGCTAAATGGTTTCAAGGACCCCAGCCTCATTCACATTCCAGCTCCTTATATATCTTTTCCCCTTCATCTGAATTGTTGGCCTAATGAGGTGGATTGTCTCATAAGGAATATTGGGAATGGCATTGTTCTGGTTCTAGTCTCGGTGGAAACGCTTTAGCGATTAGCGACAAAAATGTTGCGTCATCTCCACAACCAATGACACGCACCAGCACACACACACACACACACACACACACACACACTCCCTCATGATATTATGGTGTTTCACACCCTAATCCACCGTTCATACTTCCCCCTTTTTCATCCACCCTTTTTTGTTTTATTGTTTTCCTCGTCACCATTTCTACATCTTTGGGATTTTTTTTTTTTTTACGATTATGAGACCTTGGCATTCTCTCATAAATGGCTCTTCCAGTTGAGGGATAAAAGTTAATGACCTTAGCATCTCATTTCGAGGGCCCCTCGGTTAGGGTGCCATGCCTTTACAGCCTCCTCGGAGAGCGAGCGGGCGAGGGAGGGAGAAGGACAGAAAAGTGGGAGTCGCACAAGCAGAAATTATGAAATGGACGGATAATGAGATCCTCCATTACTGTAAAACTGAGAACGGTTACACCTCGTAAAAACAGACAGAGCAAGCGAAAGAGCAGAGGGCTGATGAAAGGGAGAGTGGGCACACACTGGGGGGAGGGCAAAGGGTGCCAAGGAGAGATTACTCGCTCCGTTATTCACCCATCATGCCCTGGGGAGTGCTGGATTGTTGGTCAAATCTGTTTTTCGGCACTTTCCAGCACAGCGAAATAGATGACACAGCTGGAGAGTTATAGCCGAGGGGCCTGTGGGTCACTTACCCTCAGGTTGGGTGGACACCCCCAAGTTTAGATTGGTCATTCTTGTTGGGAATGTGTTTCCCCACCTACAGTGAGCACTGTGTTTCAAGTGGACTCTGTATATAGAACTGAAGAGAACCTAAAGAAGCCAAGCGGCAGCTTGTGAGCTGCAAAATGCATCAGTATCCAGGGGTGGCACCAAAATGGCATTTGAACTAAAGTGGACCAAGGGTGTTTGTTTATTGGTCGGAAATTTTGCAGGGATGCAATCACTCTGTTACTGTCACACTTACCACTATAAATATAAAACACCGAACAGAAAGTAATAGAGTGGCTTAACAGCTGTGTAGGGCTGCACAGCAAGAAGAGCCCAGGTTCAATTCCCTGGCTGGGCAGCCAGAGTCCTTTTCATATGTTCTCCCCATGTCTGTGTGCGTTTCATGCGGTCAGGCTGGTTGGACATAGTAAATTGCCCCTAGGTGTTAATGCATGTGTGACTGTGTCTGCCACTGTGGTGGTCTGGCGACCTGTCCAGGGTGTTTTCTGCCTTCTGCTCAAAGACCACTGGCTTACTAAGTTGAGGCCATGCATTAGGATCTCGTTCTCACATGTTAATACGACGTGGCCACACATTATTTTTATTCATGCTGGATGTCATCATAAGAATAGCTCAACCAGTTTGTATTGAAGTCCCTGTAGTTACTGAATAATAAGCCTCATTATATAAAAAGCCTGGGATTTTTAGGGGTTAAGCAACAAATTACCATGACATGCAACAGGACAATCCCTCAGACAGAGTTTCTACACTAGACAATGGAAATGACTGGAACTTGACATTTATATTCCTATTAAAGCACTCATTTTAATAAAGGTAACTATAAATGATGTAACTAACTGTATATTGAGTTACTATATTGAACATATTGAAATATGTATTCATTTATTTTTTAGTTTTATATTCATGTTAAAACTGTATTCATTTCAAATACATAAATACTGATGTACCCTGTTGTATCAATGCAGACGTTTTCCCAAAAATGTTTTGGTTTCCAATGAAAACAAACACTGCCGAACTGTTGGCGTGTTTTGAATCGAGCCAGCTGTTGTTGTTGTCCGTTATGTTAATAGTCCAGAAGACACTAAAGAGCAGTAGTTTGGGATGTTAGTGGTTTTGTACCATGCAGTGGAAGCAGCCGTGATTCCAGATGCTATTAGTTTCATATGGATGCCTGGAACTAATGGAGCAGCCGACTAGAGAGAATTTGATCGGTCACGCTCACTCAGTCGACCTGTGACGACCCACCTAATCATAATTCTATACATATTTGAGTTTCTGAACAGCTAAAAGAAAATTAATGACTTGTCATTGAGGCAGCCTCAGAATAGGGAGGCTAATTTCAGCAGCGGGTAAATTAAGGATGCAGCATAAGGTACCCAAATGGCATCTGCAGCTGTGTTGTGCAAAAGCAGCTATAACACTGTAGATGCTTTTAAATGCTAATCTATTCACTTTTTCACGTTTGATATTAATTCTCAAACTTTCAATGTTGTTGTGTTGCTGACAGTTGAGGTTTACTGCAGTTCACTAGTTTGGACTGAATAATCTTTTAACAATATGCAACTTGTTTAGTTTCAGATAGACGTCTAAAATGAGTTCAGTATTCTAGTAGAGTTAGATGACCATAATATTGAAAGTAGATTATTACACTGAAAATGTACAGTATAGTAAATTTTACAGTACATAGTTACCTCAAAATCATTAACATGTTAATTAAAACACATATTGGTATTTAATGTATTAGATTTGACTCTACAGTGTGTAAGTTATTATTGTATACACATACATCATTACTATAATAAGAGACCCCAAACTTTTGAACTGTAGTGCAAAAACTTTATCTGTGCTTTTCAGATGTGCAAACTTTATATTGTGACTAGGTCCTTCATATGATCATAATCTGCTTCAATTTCACTCAAATGTGGCAGTAATATTAAACAGTAGACTTCTCTAATTGGTTTCTCAGATTGATAAATATCTCTGATTTTAACACTGAGAGTTTGTGTCAGAGAGCTGAACATTTTCCCACGTTGCAGAGCGTAATTCTCATTTAGAAGTATGATAATAATGCTTTAACCATGCCATCTGTTTCAGCTTCTGCTGAATTTAAATAATTAATGTCGTAAAGTTCCGTCCAAAAAAAAAAAAAAGAAAGAAAAAACTTGTGACCTTGTGTTTTACAGTTTAAAGAGTTACTTTCTTGTTGACTGAGCATTGAGGTTTGTGTGTGTGTCTGTGTGTATGTGTGTGTGTAAATGTGAATGTGTGTATGTGTGTGTGTAAATGTGAATGTGTGTGTATGTGTGTGTGTAAATGTGAATGTGTGTGTGTATAAATGTGAATGTGTGTGTGTGTGTGTGTGTGTGTGTGTGTGTAAACGTGAATGTGTGTATGTGTGTGTGTAAATGTGAATGTGTGTGTATGTGTGTGTGTAAATGTGAATGTGTGTGTGTATAAATGTGAATGTGTGTGTGTGTGTGTGTGTGTAAACGTGAATGTGTGTATGTGTGTGTGTAAATGGGAATGTGTGTGTATGTGTGTGTGTAAATGTGAATGTGTGTGGGTATAAATGTGAATGTGTGTGTTTGTGTGTGTGTGTGTGTAAATGTGAATGTATATGTGTGTGTGTAAATGTGAATGTGTGTGTGTATAAATGTGAATGTGTGTGTGTATAAATGTGAATGTGTGTGTATGTGTGTGTGTGTGTAAACGTGAATGTGTGTGTATGTGTGTGTAAATGTGAATGTGTGTGTGTATAAATGTGAATGTGTGTGTTTGTGTGTGTGTGTGTGTGTGTGTGTGTAAATGTTAATGTGTGTGTGTGTAAATGTGAATGTGTATGTGTGTGTGTAAATGTGAATGTGTGTGTGTATAAATGTGAATGTGTGTGTGTATAAATGTGAATGTGTGTGTGTATAGTATAGTATAGTATAGTATAGTAATATAATAATAGAACATGAAATAATTCCTTTTGCATCATTATCTGCCTGTTGCTCAGCATGAGGTCAGTAATCAAACACTCCTGTCTTAGTAAACCTGTGATTTATGGGGACATGGTATGATTTTGGAGCTGCGGTGTGGGGACCCAGTCGCCAACTTACTGTAGATGATCTAAATGAAGGCGTTTTTAATGGGTCAGAGTGGCTTTAAACAAGCTGTGCAGTGTAATGAAGCAATTATACACAATTACACTTCAATCTGCAAAGCAGCACAGGCTGTAATGAATGAACACATTGGAGTGGAGTTCAATATGAGGACCACACACAGTCAATCTCGCACTCCAAACCACAAAAAAGTAGGTCATGCCCATATACACACACACACACACACACACACACACACACACACACACACACACACACACACAGTGCAGGTCAGTTTATTAACCTTATAACTTTCATCTTCACACCTCACAGCTAAAGTCGGCCTGGAAAGATTCATAACTACAAAAATATGCATTTGGGTAATTACATTCCAAACTCCTAGAGTCAGCAACCACCGTGTGTGTGTGTGTGTGTGTGTGTGTGTGTGTCTTCCACACCTCATCTCTCAGACTTCAGCTGTTTTAAGTGAGAATACTCAAACAAACGGCATAATAATTGGAAAAACTATACACACACGGTCGCTCCGAGGAGAGAAAGACAGATGTCTCGCCTGTTTTCCTAATCTAGCGCTCATTTTTCTGACACCACCCAACGACACCACTTCGTATTTAGTCACAAAACACTCCCGTCAATCGAGTGAGACGCCGCACAAGGCCCCAGTCTCTCCACTGTCTGTCCTGACTGCTCGAAGAAAAATAAACAGACTTCCAGAAGAGAGACTGTCTTCAGAAACAGGCCTCCTACTACATCTTCTGTTTGAGTGTCTCTTTATTCAGAAATCAATTCAGAGATCTGCCAGCCGCTAGTTATTTTTAACTTGAAAAAGGCTTTATTTGTGTCTATTTTTGCATGTGAGGTTTGTAGTTTTGGCCATTCTGATTCTCACCTTTTGGAAACGTTGTCCATGTTAATTAAAGTGGCCCTACAATGGCTTCAAATACTTACATAACAATATGCTACTAAGTATTTTCCTGTTATATTGAAGAAATATATAGAAATCAAAACAATTTAACCTCTGAAAATGCCAGGTTTATTGCATACTAATGCTTATTATTCAACAAATATATGAACTTCAGTGCAAACTGGCTGAGCTGCTCAGGACTTATAGAAGTGTGTAATAAAACTTTGGGCCTGCCGGTGGGCTCTGGCCATTTATGGGGTCAGTAATAGCAGTAATAGTCATACTCTAAAACAATCAGAGCTGCTGTTTACTGATACATTTATGTGTGGCAGAATGAATGTAATTGACATTCGTGTCTCCCAGCAACACGAACAACCCCACTCCAGTGGCAATGGTGAGGGAGCCCGCCAATCAGTGTGTGGTTCAGCTCTACACATTGGATTCCCCCTCAGAAAAATAGACCACTTTGCCCTTCTTCGCTGCTCTCTAAATGGCGAAGGAAAAGTGCAAAATGCAGAACAAGCTGTCTGATGGTCATATAAGAGATATGATTACGTTTTTTAGACAATGCTGGAAAACTAAGGCCTTCATCTTATGATAAGAAGATCGTGTACGTACAGTGTCCGATATTTAAAGGACCACCACAATGAAGTAAAATAGCTTAAAAGAAGAATAAAAAGTCAAGGTCAACCAGTCCAAAGTCAAGCCAAATGACCATGAGGTCAGTCCAGAAAACACAGGCTAGGCGAAGTAATAAAGGCAAGTATGAAACAAAGTACGAACAAACTGAAGGGCTATATCTAATGAGCTTAACAGGTGGGCTCAATCAATAATCAGGCGAAGCGGAACAGAGGAGAGTCACGTGAGGGAGATCTGGGGTCATGTGATCAGGTGAAGTGTCCTGAGAAATGGAGTCCGGAAGCTGGGAAGTAGTAACATCGGAACTGGAGGGAGGCATGACATGGACACGGTGGAGAAACCACTTATAGTAGGATGCTACAGCAGGTGGTGAACACAAGTAGTGAACAGCATCTAGTTCTGCTACAAACAGCACTTTGAGTAGATATAGAGTTAAATAAGGGGCAGGGCAGCTTATTGGATGCAGGTTGGAACTAAACTCTGCAGGAATGTAGATCTCCAGGACCAGGGTTGGGCCGAGAGTGATGTTTCTCCCACATACATTGAAATCGGTTCCGTATATTGCGAATCAAAATGAGGTTGGCTGTCAGTTCTTAATTATGGTTGTGGTTAATCTGACACACTAGAACGCCAGTTCAGCTCCTTTATTATATTTTGTTTCTCTAAAGGCCTAGAAGCCTCTGAGGGTTCCCCATCGCTTACATACAAAGCTAAAAAGGAATGTTAGAAGAACGTTTGACATCAATACAAATAAAATCAAATTGAACTCATGTTTTACAGAATTTCAGTGTTAAAATCACTGTAACGTGGGGGTTTGAGTGGCTGATTTCTTTATTAACTGCTTGTTTTAGTGCATAAATGTATGCTCTTTATATGTGTGCGTGAGAGAGACCAAGACAGAAAGAAAGAGATAATTGCCTCAATTTGCATCATTACACAAAATATTACTTCAACCTACCATGTGTGCGTATGTATGTGTGTGTGTAAATGTGGTAATTGCTTTGGCTGCCATGCTGCGCTGGACGCTTTCAGACCTGTTCTGGCACAGGACACTTTAATTGAAGTTTAAACCTCTTTCAACCCTCCTTCACGTCTAGAGGAAACACGCACATGCGCGCACACACACACACACACACACACACACACACACACACACACACACACACACACACACACACATACACAGCATGGTCTGGGCTCTTCATAGCTGCCTCGTCTCTTTCCTTTGATCCAGGTCATAAAAACTACTTTAGCTAGAATGACATTGATGATGTAAATCCTGCTATATTGGTCAGCTGAATTCGCTCTAATCGCCGTTTTAACAACTGCTGTGTTTTGGTTTTTCTTTTCTTTTCACTGGCCTCATTTGTATTCTCAGTCATCATTCTGGCCTTTACTCACCAAAGTTGTGAGAGCGCAGAGTTGATCACCTTTAATAACGTACAAATTACTTCTCGTCTGATTCACAAAACTTTTGTGTGACATAAAAACTGAGCGCAAATGGTGAATCGGCTTTGGTGCGTGAAATCAAGCGCCACCCTACCAGCGACTTATACACTTATACACACACTTGTTTCATTAGGGAGCCAATAGGACAACGGCAGGGCTGTGCTTGAAGGCGTTTGCGTATGATCATAAACAGATCATAATAATGTTATAATATTAATGATTATATTTTTGGTTAATGGGCTATTCTCAGTCCAGCAGTAACACTGAGGTGTCCAGCAGCACTGCTGTGTCTGATCCACTCAACACCGCAACACACACTAACACACCACCACCAGTGTCACTGCAGTGCTGAGAATGATCCACCACCCAAATAGTACCTGCTCAGTGAGGGTCCATGGGGGTTCTGACCACTGAAGAATAGGGTGAAAGGGGGCTAACAAAGTATCAGAGAAACAGATGGACTACAGTCTGTAACTGTAGAGCTACAAAGTGCTCCTATATGGTCAGTGGAGCTGATAAAATGGACAATGAGTGTAGAAACAAGCAGCTGGTTTTAATGAAGTCTCCAGTCAGTATTTACTCATTAGATAGAGATTTCTTGGACTTGCAGTACCTTCCCGTGTTCTAGAAGAGACCATGCAGAGCCCATCTTCTGCTCGGAGAGACAGAGCTGGCAGACGCAGACAGATGTGTTGGTGTTATAAAGCCGTTGTCGGTCGCGTGATGGATGTTTTTCTTCACCTCCTTTTGATCCTGCTATCACTCACGTTCACGGCTTTTAATGCCTTAAACCTCAGACGCGCTCCGCGTGGCCCGACTCACCTCGCTATCGCATGTTTCAATTTAGAAACACGCTCACGCGCTCACGTACACGCCCGCCAGCGCTCACGCAAACACATCTGAAGGTGTTGATGAAACACATTTGGAACACTAGTTCATTATTATTATTCCCAGTAATTGAATTTGCATTTCCGCAGGTTGCAACCTGTGCACTACCGCAAAAAACAAAGTATGCCTTCGTGCGAATAAATCAACACCTCTGATGGATTCTCCTCTGGAGGTTTCAAAAGTAGTCAATGCAGAATCAGATCACATAAGGATGCTTGTTGTGAAGTTTGCTTGAAATGCAGATTGCGTTCATTTACTTTCACCGTTTCAATAGCGAAATGGTGTTACTCTATGAGGGAATGAAAATGAACCACTTTGGCCTGATTACTGTGCACCTCCACCTTTTGAATCCACTTTTCAGGAGATATTTGGGAAGAGATTGGATACAAAGCAATCCAATAAAGATCTCCAAACTTGGAGTTTAAATGAGGATAAAACTACAGAGAAAACATGACTCCTAACAACCACCTGGAAGACCTGGTAGACACCAAAAATGCTTAAAAGCTTCCTTTTTTAAGAGAGAGGAGAAAATCAAGCTGCTTCACATCTGAAAACATCCAGGTGTCTCTGTCCATCCTTCCACTGTGAGAAAACCACTCAGCGCTGTGGGTCTGAAAGGATGTGTAGCTGTTTGAGAAGATCTTACTGAGAACAGGAAATGGACACATCAAACGAAGAAGCTGAACAATGGACTGACCACTCCAGAGTCCAGACCTCAACACCACTGAGTATGTTTGGAAGCGTGTAGAAACATCCCTGCAGATGTCTTTGAAAAGCGGGAAGCAAGTCAGCTAATGAGAAAGGACGCTGGAATAAAAGTGAAGAGCTGGACACATTAAACACTGAAAACTCTGGGATTATATTTAGTCATTCTGTGTAATTTTCTGTTATTGCTTGTCTTTGTACTTGTTGCTGAAAAAAACGACTAATTGAAGCACATAATGGCCATTTTGGTTGTAAATGTAATAAATGAATAGTGGTCTTCTAGCAGTGCTGTTTGTTAATGAAAGAGGTCAGTCGGCTACTCTGGTTTAGAATAGACTTTTATTCAGATGAGTGCTCAGTGTTTTTCATTGAAAGCTTAGAGAAATCTCTCTCTCTCTCTCTCTCTCTCTCTCTCTCTCTCTCTCTCTCTCTCTCTCTCTCTCTCTCTCTCTTTCTCTCTCTCTCTCTCTCTCTCTCTCTCTCTCTCTCTCTCTCTGTCTCTCTCTCTCTCTCTCTCTCTCTTTCTCTCTCTGTCTCTCTCTCTCTCTCTCTCTCTCTCTCTCTCTCTCTCTCTCTCTCTCTCTCTCTCTCTCTCTCTCTCTCTCTCTCTCTCTCTCTCTCTCTCTCTCTCTCTCTCTCTCTCTGTCTCTCTCTCTCTCTTTCTCTCTCTCTCTCTCTGTCTCTCTCTCTCTCTCTCTCTCTCTCTCTCTCTTTCTCTCTCTGTCTCTCTCTCTCTCTCTCTCTTTCTCTCTCTGTCTCTCTCTCTCTCTCTCTCTCTCTCTCTCTCTCTCTCTCTCTCTCTCTCTCTCTCTCTCTCTCTCTCTGTCTCTCTCTCTCTCCCTTTACCTGCACTGTAAGGTCTTCTTTCTTTTCACTGTGTTCTTCTCACTGTGTGTGTGTGTGTGTGTGTGTGTGTGTGTGTGTGTGTGTGTGTGTGTGTGTGTGTGTGTGTGTGTTGGGCGGGCACCGTGCTGTTTGTTTAGTCTTTGGAGCTCAGAGTTATGTGGCCTCATGTAGAGAAGCCTCTGCTTTGCTCTGACCACTATTGACCATCCAAATCAACCACAGACCAACCTCTCTCTCTCTCTCTCTCTCTCTCTCTCTGTCCCTTTCTGCACTCTCTCTTTCTTTCTATATTCTCTCTCTCTCTCTCTGTCTCTCTCTCTCTCTCTCGCACTTTCTCTCTATCACGCTCTCTCTCTCTCCCTTTCTCCCTTTGTCCCTTTCTACACTCTCCCTTTCTCTTTTTACCTATATTCTCTCTCTCTCTCTCTCTCTCTCTCTCTCTCTGTCTCTCTCCCTTTCTCTCTCTGTCCCTTTCTACACTCTCTCTTTCTCTTTCTACCTATATTCTCTCTTTCTCTCACTCTCTCTCTCTCTCTCTCTCTCTCTCTCTCTCTCTCCCTTTCTCTCTCTGTCCCTTTCTACACTCTCTCTTTCTCTTTCTACCTATATTCTCTCTCTCTCTCTCTCTCTCTCTCTCTGTCTCTCTCTCTGTTTCTCTTTGTCGCTTTCTACACTCTCTCTTTTTCTTTCTGTATACTCTCTCTCTCTCTCTCTCTCTCTCCCTCCCTCTCTCTCCCTTTCTCCCTCTGTCCCTTTCTACACTCTCTCTTTCTTTTTCTTTCTGTCCATTTGCACTCTCGCTCTCTCTCTTTCCATACTCTCTTTCTTTCAGTGCATTCTCTCTAACCCTATTTTCAGTATCTCTTTCTCATTCCATCTCTTTCATCTCTGTCTTCATCTCTTTCTCTCTATATTTATTTCTCGTTCTCTGTTTTCTCTTTCATTCCCTCTATTTTTTTCTCTATCTCTATAATTTTCTTTTTCTTTTTCTTACTATTTTTATCTGTAACTTTCCTCCCTCTCTCATTTTCTCTCTTTTATCTTTCTCTACATTCTCTCTTTATTTCTTTCTCTCTCTGCTCTCTTTCTCTCCTGTCTGTCTCTCTTACTTTATCTTTCTCTCTCTTTCCTCCTTTCCTCCTGCTTTCTCTTTCTCATTGTTGCTCTGTCCTTCTCTCCATTCTCTCTTTCTCTCTTTCACCCTTCTCTCAGTTTTTTTATTTCTTCTCTCAGTTTTCCTTCTTCTTCCACTTATTCTGTCCATCTCATTCTCCATTCTTTCTAACTTCATTTCTCCATTTCTCTCTCCATTTCTCTTTCAGTCTATAATTCTTTTCTTTCTCTGTTGTTTCTATCCGTATTTCTCTTTCTCTCATTGTTCTTTTCTTTCTCTGTCCTACTTACTCTGTCTTTTTCTCATCTTTTTTCTCCTCTCTCTTTCTGTCTTTTCTTTCTCTTGCTCTGTCCTCTCTCTTTTTATTTTTCTCTCCATTCTCTCTGTTAACTTATCTCTCTCTCTCTCTCTTTCTCTCTGTCTCTCTACCCCCTCCCCATTCTCTCTATGTTTATTTATGTCTATCTCTCTCTCTCTGTCTGTCTCTCTCTCTCTCTCTCTCTCTCTCTCTCTCTCTCCTGGGTTGGAGGTAGAGATTCCTCCTCTAATGTGTTCAGGCTCTTTTCTGGATGGTATTATTTTTCTATTTATCCTCTCTGAAGGGGGGAGTTAAACAGCAGGTCATGCTTATTTAGAGAGAGAGAGACCAAAAAAGAAAGACCCCGCACGGCAAAAACAAACAAGGCCAGCTCAGGATTGGCCGAGTCACAGGAAGTGAGCCCCTGGGCACTTCCTGTTGGTCCGGAGCCAGAGCCAGCAGCCATGTTGGCAGATTCCTCTGTCCTGAGCCGCTGATCCGTCACACGGATTAAACCCTCTCCTGCCTTACTGCAGCTTATCACCGCCATTCATACCACAGAGAGAGACAGAGAGAAGGAGAGAGAGAGAGAGAGAGAGAGAGAGAGAGAGAGAGAGAGAGAGAGAGACAGAGACAGAGAGAAGGAGAGAGAGGGAGAGACAGAGAGAAGAATGAGAGAGAGAGAATGAGAGAGAGAGAGAGAGAGAGTCAGAGAGAGAAAGAGAGGGAGGGAGGGAGAGACAGAGAGGGAGAGAAAGAGGAAGATGGAGAGAGAATGAGCGAGGGAGAGAGTGGGAGAGGAAGAAATGTATGTATAAATATACATTCATGAAATGGCCCAAAATGACCAAAAAAAAAACTCTGGTTCCATTAACTCCCATTAAAACTTTCTGCAGAGTCAATCACTACAGACCTCCAAACTTCATGTGGCCTTCAGATCAGCTCAATAACAGTGTAGAGAGCTTCATGGAATGGGTTTCCAAGGCCGAGTAGCTGCATCCAAGCCTTACATCACCAAGCGTAACGCAAAGCATTGAATGCAGTGGTGTAAAGTGCTGCCACCAGACTCTAGAGCAATGGAGACGTGTTCTCTGGAGTGACCAATCACGCTTCTCCATCTGGCAATCCGATGGACCAGTCTGGGTTTGGCGGTTGCCAGGAGAACGGTCCTTATCTGACTGCATTGTGCCAAGTGTAAAGTTTGGTGGTGTGGCGCTCGGCCCATTAGTTCCAGTGAAAGGAACTCTTAATGTTTCATCACTTACAGTTTCATACACTGACAGTTTCATGCTCCTGACTTTGTGGTTTGGTGACGGCCCCTTCCTGTTCCAACATGACTGCGCCAGTGTACAAAGTGTACAAAGCAGGTCCATAAAGACGTGGATGAGCTTGGTGTGGAAGAACTTGATTGGCCTGCACAGAGTCCTGACCTCAACCCAACAGAACACCTTTGGGATGAATTAGAGTGGAGACTGTGAGCCAGGCCTTCTCATCCAACATCAGCGTCTGACCTCACAGATGCACTTCTGGAAGAACGGTCAAAAATTCTCATAAACACACTCCTAACCCTTGTGGAAAGCCTTCCCAGAAGAGCTGAAGCTGTTATAGCTGCAAAGGGTGGGCCAACATCATATTAAACCCTATGGATTAAGAAAGTTTATATGCATGTGAAGGCAGATGACTGAATACTCTTGGCAATATAGTGTATAGCAGTCTTAAAGATGACCAGTAACAAAAGCAGGCAGTTTAATATTTAGAAGTGGACTTCGCTAAAAGAATAATGTGGGATCATTTTTGGGAGGTTAAAGAGGGGTGAAAACTGGCATTAAGGCTTCGTGTAGCTCATGCATGTCCCATATCTTCACTGTCCAAAGAAAAACCAAGTATCTCCAAGCTAGTAACTTTACAGGAGAAGGAAGAAGAACACTCTTACCTTTGAATGTAAGTCAGTGTAAAGAGATTGTGTTCCAAGTGATTTTAGAGCATTTCTATTGTTTCATTAATCATGAGTTTCAAAGTGTGTGAAAAGCTGCTTCATTGGCATTGATGGTCTCAGGGTTCTAGCAGACGTGTTCTGTATGTCATGAATTTACAGTTTTGTCTCTTTTTTTGGAGGCTTCTGTCTGTCTCAACACTTTATTAGTAATTCTTTTTTTTTTTTTTGTCTTTTCACCCCCCCACTTACACACACACACACACACACACACACACACACACACACACGCTCTAACCTCCTGCTGGCACACACACACACATTTCTCTAATTAACAAACAATTTGTCAGGGAAAATGCACTCACGTATGGGAGTCAATTAAGCAGGCAAAATAGCTGTCGAGCACAATCTTATTTTCAAAGGGATTCTCACCTACTTGCCATTAAACAGAGAGAAAGAGCGAGAGCGAGAGAGAGAGAGAGAGAGAGAGAGAGAGAGAGAGAGAGATGAAGGTATAGAATGCAGAATGTGTTGTCTCTTGAGTACACTTAATTATTTTCCTTATCCTCAAAATATTTCTTTTGTAATTAAAGGGCCTGTTTCAAGGAAAATTCCATTTTCCTAATTTTTTGTTTTTTAGTGAATCAGTTTGATGTTGTGTATAAACACTGTTGGATCCTTCATCCATATGGATCCAGCATAGATGGTCTGCTTTAAGCTTGCTGTTTTTGTGATGTCACAAAAACCGACACATTTACATATAGTCGTATGCAAAGGTTTGAACAAATGTGAAACATTTGAAAATAAGTTCTTTTACAGAAAATGCAAATTTGCAAATAGCAGTGCACAGTTTATACTTATTCTGTTTAACGTATTGGAAAAAAAAATCATAAAGCATAAAATACAAAAAGTGCCATAACGTCGGCTCACAGGCCACATTTTGTTTTCCTCATCCAAAATACATTCAGTTTATTAAAATGCACAGTCATGTGTTCTCTGTAGAGGATGGATTCACTTACTTTAACCTAAAAAAATCCCCCAGCAAATCATGCTGTTTGACCAGGGGTGCACAAACATATGCACACGACTGTACATCAGTTTAAGTTATACGGAGTGTTTTTGGATTTGTACAGTATGTCTATAGGAATGAATGGTGGGAAAATGTTTGTGTTCCCAACAAATATCATGAGTATACAAGTCAATTAGCAACACCCTTTGACCTGTGTGGGATACTGTTGCTAGCAACTGTCTGGCAATCCCATAGCAACCCCCAAGAAACTACATAGGATATCAATGTGATCACCTAGCAATCACCTGGGATAACATTGCAATCACTTAGTAACCACCTGGTATAACACTGCAATCACCTAGCAACCATGTTGGAATGTCATTTCAATCATCTAGCAACTACCTGGGATGCCACTGCAGTCACCTAGCAACCGCCTGAAATATCTTTGTAATCACTAAGAAACCACCTGGGATATCGTTGCAATCAACTAATAACTACCTGGTATAACATTGCAAACACCTACCAACCACGTGGGAATGTCATTGCAATCATCTATCAACCATCTGGGATATCGATGCAATCACTTAGTAAACACCTAGAATATCAGTGCAATCACATAGCAACCACCTGGGTTGACATTGCAATCATCTAGCAACCAAATTGAATGTCATTGCAATTCCCTAGCAACCCCTGGGATATCACTGCAATCCTCCAGCACCTTCATACAGATGTTCAGTTGAGTATTTTACAATGGCTTGTAATTGTTGCTCAGCCAATCAGATTATAGAACCGGAAGCATTTTATTATTAATTTCCTTTGTAAACTTTTGGTAAATTGGAAGGTATTGAAAAGACACCACAAAACTCTATGATTAATACACTTAGTAGTCCAGTCTCCAAAATAAATGGACTCAAGTCCAGTAGTCTGTGTCCTCCCTCGTCCTTTTTATTAGGAATATTTCTCCCATGAGATCAAGTGCACAGGAGTGGCTGTAAATCTGAATAGAATTAAATTGCTTTGTAAATAATTTAATAACTGAGATTGCTCTATTCCAAAAGGTGGGCAGAGAGAGAGGGAGACGCGGAGAGGCGAGAGATTAGAAGAAGGCAAAAACCCGAGGCGGCCTGAGACGTCCCGGGAAAATCTCTCCGCCGATAAGGAATAACGACTCCTTTATTAATTTGGAGCTGGGGCGAGATAGATGACTGAACATTTCCTAATCCACTTCAAAAGATGGACCAGGGGAGAGAGAGGGAGAGTGTGTGTGTGTGGGGGGGGGGGGGGGGCAGAGAGAGAGAGAGAGAGAGAGAGAGAGAGATTGGAATAGAGGTTTGGTTTAGAGAGTGAGCTCATGTTTATTTATGATGCTCATCTGAACATTCCTGTGCTGCTGAATGTTGCTGTATGAGAGATAAGAGCTGAGTAAGAGAGATCAGATAGAAACACAGATCACCCACACAGCTCACTGACCAGCACTGACCCAGAGACAGGCAGGAGAGCCTCTTCTCTTCTCTTCTCTTCTCTTCTCTTCTCTTCTCTTCTCTTCTCTTCTCTTCTCTTCTCTTCTCTTCTCTTCTCACCTTTGCTCTTCTCTTCTCTTTTCACCTTTGCTCTTCTCTTCTCGCCTTTGCTCTTCTCTTGTCTTCTCTTCTCTTCTCACCTTTGCTCTTCTCTTCTCTTGTCTTCTCTTCTCACCTTTGCTCTTCTCTTGTCTTCTCTTCTCACCTTTGCTCTTCTCTTGTCTTCTCTTCTCACCTTTGTTCTTCCCTTCTCTTGTCTTCTCTTCTCGCCTTTGTTCTTCTCTTCTCTTTTCTTCTCTTCTCTTCTCTTCTCTTCTCTTCTCTTCTCTTCTCACCTTTGCTCTTCTCTTCTCTTGTCTTCTCTTCTCATCTTTGCTCTTCTCTTGTCTTCTCTTCTCACCTTTGTTCTTCTCTTCTCTTGTCTTCTCTTCTCACCTTTGCTCTTCTCTTCTCTTGCCTTCTCTTCTCACCTTTGTTCTTCTCTTCTCTTCTCGCCTTTGTTCTTCTCTTCTCTTTTCTTCTCTTCTCACCTTTGCTCTTCTCTTCTCTTGTCTTCTCTTCTCACTTTTGCTCTTCTCTTCTCACCTTTGCTCTTCTCTTCTCTGCTCTTCTCTTCTCACCTTTGCTCTTCTCTTCTCTTCTCGCCTTTGTTCTTCTCTCCTCACATTTGCTGCTCTCTTCTCCACTTACCTCTTCTCTTCTCTTCTCTTCTCACCTTTGCTCTTCTCTTTTCTTCTCTTCTTGTCTTTGCTGTTCTCTTTTCATTTTAATTCTTCTCATTTCTACATTTCTCTTTTCTCATTTATTCTCTTCAATTCTCCTTCCTTCTTTTTCTTTCCTTTTGCTTTTCTCTCTTTCTCTTTTTTATCTTCTCATCTTTTCTCATTTCTATTTTTTTACTTTTCTTTTCTTCCCATTTATACTTTTCTCATTTATTTTCTTCAATTCTCTTCTCTTCACTTCTCCTTCCTTCTCATTTTTCTCTTAACTTCTCTTCTCTTCTCATTTCTGCTTTTCTGATTTATTCTTTTCAATTTTCCTTTCTTCTCTCGTCATTTTGTTGTTTCGTCTTCTTTTCTGTTCTGTTCTTTTCTCATGTATTCTTCTTTTATCCATCTCTTCTCTCCTCTTTTCCTCTCATTATTTTACTTCTTTTCTCATACTCTTCTCATTACTCCTCTTTCCTCTGCTCTTCTTGCCTTGATTTATATTCTTTTCTATTCTTTAATTATCTGATTTATATTCTTCTTCTTATTGCTATTTTTATCGGACAGATTTTCATCCTGCAGTATTCAAGATACTGACACCATATGGTTTTTATACAGTGATCGTAAAATGGCATAATTTTTTCCATAGGAATGAATAGTGGGCAAAAGTTTGTGCACCCGACTTATATCATGATTATATAAGTGTATTAACAACCACCTAAATATGACCAAGCAGTTCCCTAGCAACCACCTGGGATACCATAGCAAACACCTGGAACACCATGGCAAGAACCTAACCACCCTCAGGAAACCATGTGGGATACCATAGCAACCACCCAGAACCTTTCCTTCCTTTCTCATTTCAGCTCTTCGCTTCTCTGCTTTTTTCATGTCTTCTGTTCTTTTACTTTTCTCCACTTGTCAAGTCTTCTTGCCTCTCTTTTTCCCTCTCCTAGTGTTTTTTCACCTCGACTCTTTTTTTTCTGCTTCTCTTGTAATCTTTTTTTCTTCTCACTTATCTTCCTTTCTTTTCCTATCTCTTCTCTTGTCCACCTCTCCACTTTCCTCTTTTCTACTCTTCTTCACTCCACATATCATCTCTGCTTATCTTCTTTTCTCTACACCTCCCTTTATGAAACCTTTCTTCCCAATTCGTCTCTTTGCTCTTCTACTTGTCCACTTATTTATCACTTCTTATCTGCTCTTTCTCTTTCTCTCATTTTACTCGGGGATCTTTTCCTCTCTTGTCTTTTCTTCTTCCTCTCTCTTCTCTTTGCTTCTCTTCTCCTCAGTATGATCTCAGTGACCTTGCCTCCTCCTCCTCCTCTGTTAGCTCCTGCTATCTCTCTTCAGACCATTCCGTTTCCTCCGACAACATCCCTCCTTCACTTTGACTCATCGGCCTTCCAGATACCGTTAAGTGGTCCGAGGTCAAACGGATTAACACTGTATCAGAGGGATGCCTGAGCTGCTTTTGTTATCTGTTCATGGGCTGCCATCACTTCTACATCCTTCGACGCTCGTTGCCTCCTCCACTTAGCCATTTTTAGATAGTCTTGTTTGTCAGCTGCTGCAGCGATGTGGTAAAAATGGTGAAAGTGCCACCCTTCTATCACACCACTTGCTTTTTCTTCCTCGTTCTGGCTTTTTCTTCCTCCATGCATTCTTCCGTCCGTCCTCTTAGAGGTTTCCACCCCCAAGGCCATGGAACAGTACCAGGCCTTGGATTAATTGATACTGGGCCTCAACAATGTGGCAGTGAGCCTAACTACTTTAAGTAATAAGTCATTCTATGGAAATGTCCACTTTTGTGTCCCTAGTGTTTACAGGCGTATTACACTTGAAAATGTCAGGTTTACAAGGTATTAATATTTGAAAATAAAACAGTTATTTGAATTATTACACCTTCTTGAGGCTCAATTTAGCAACATTGGTTTTTAAATCAATTATATAGAATTCCAAGCACCACAGAAGAGCTTGTCCTCACCGTCATGTGTAAAGGGAAAGCGCAATATTTTATTTAGAAGTAAAAAACATGTTTTTCTGCAATTTTAACTGCAATAATCTATACATGAGAATGAAATACATGATTTAAATGACAAAGAAAAGAAATGCCAATTTAATATTACAACACTTATAATGAAAGTCATGGTCCCCAGGAGTCGAGTCACTGGTGTTACTGCATAACAAAAAAAAAACTCTTATTTTGAAATATAATCACACTGATGATGTCACTTGACTTCCATTTACCTGGTTTCTGAGGATCTGTGAAGAAAAGCTTAAAAGTCCTCATTTTCTCATTTAGCTCACGATTTCATATAAAGGTATTAATTGACATCACCGGGGTGACCGACTTTATTCTTAGGCAATTGTGAAAAAAAATAGAATACAAATGGAAACAAATGACATATTTACAATAAATGAGATAAATTACATATGTTAGTGGAAATTCCATGATTGACCACATGCTCTGTAGCAGTCATTTTGTAAAATACATTTTTCATTGAAAATGTCTCTGGTGTTACCTTTCTTATGTGTAACACCAATGACGATCAGTAACACCAGTGACCTCCATGGACAGATTAAAAAAAGTGGACATTTCTGTAGAGTGACCCTAAAGTAATTCATGTTATTATAATAGTTTATTTTTTAATTCAAGGATTACTTCTTGCCATTATAATGCTCATAAACTAAGTTGGAGATCGCTGCTGTGGTTAAACCACTGTATGGGTCGTGGAGAGAAGCTAGCAAATTAGGTTATAGGTCAGCCGTTATTATACCATTTGGAGACCAAATATTCTTCAGCTGTGGTAAAAGACTGGCCAATCACAGGTATTGCAGGCCCCCCTACTTGGTCCACCAAACTGCTGTGGGTTGCGGTGCAGCTCCAGCTGTTAAAATGACTGGAAATATCTGCTCTAAAGGATGTACAGTCTTATTAGTGGCCTGGTTCTAAATGCTACACACTGACAGGACTATTGCAAATCTCGCTCTTTCCATTTTTTATTCCATTTGATTCCCGTTTTTGTTTCCTCTCTTCTGTCCTTTCTCTTTTTATTTGTGTTTTTGTTTTGTCTATCTATCTTTTTGGCAGTATAAGGGGCTTTTCTAATTTTTTTATTCTACATTCTCTCTCTCTCTCTCTCTCTCTCTGTCTCTCTCTGTCTCTCTCTCTCTCTCTCTCTCTCTCTCTCTCTCTCTCTCTCTCTCTCTCTCTCTCTCTCTGTCTCTCTCTCTCTCTCTCTCACTCTCTCTGTCTCTCTCTCTCTCCTATCTCTATCACTATCTCTCAACCTCTTTCTTCCACTCTCTCTCTCTCTCTCTCTCTATCTCTCTGTCTCTCTCTCCTATCTCCATCACTATCTCTCGACCTCTTTCTTCCTCTCTCTTCCTCTCTCTCTCTCTCTCTCTCTCTC
The DNA here is from genome assembly GCF_015220715.1 of Pygocentrus nattereri. Taxonomy (NCBI): domain Eukaryota; kingdom Metazoa; phylum Chordata; class Actinopteri; order Characiformes; family Serrasalmidae; genus Pygocentrus; species Pygocentrus nattereri. The sequence goes on from NC_051216.1 coordinate 42,306,944, forward strand.
TCTCTCTCTCTCTCTCTCTCTCTCTCTCTCTCTCTCTGTCTCTCTCTCTGTCTCTCTCTCTCTCTCTCTCTCTCTCTCTCTCTCTCTCCCCCTATCTCTATCACTATCTCTCAACCTATTTCTTCCTCCCTCTCTCTCTCACTCTCTCTGTCTCTCTCTCTGACTCTCTCTCTCCTATCTCTATCACTATCTCTCAACCTCTTTCTTCCTCTCTCTCTCTCTCTCTCTCTCTCTCTCTCTCTCTCTCTCTCTCTCTGTCTCTCTCTCCTATCTCCATCACTATCTCTCGACCTCTTTCTTCCTCTCTCTTCCTCTCTCTCTCTCTCTCTCTCTCTCTCTCTCTCTCTCTCTCTCTCTCCTATCTCCATCACTATCTCTCGACCTCTTTCTTCCTCTCTCTTCCTCTCTTCCTCTCTCTCTCTCTCTCTCTCCTGTCCTTCCTATATGCTGACAGGCAGTGGGGTTGGAGTTTAGTCCCTTAGGGGCTGCTCCTCCAGGTGGTCCTCTATTCAGGTGCACCCTGGTTGGAGTGGGTGCTTAATCAAACCCCAGGCTTTGGCCCCAAAGGGCCTGACCCCCTGTGACCTCCACCATCTGTACAGGCAGGGCACACAACAGTAAATAATAAAGCACCTGTCTTGTAATACTTAGCACACCTCTGAGGAGTAGCATCATCACCACACACACACACACACACACACACACACACACACACACACACACACACAGTATGTATAGTAAAGGGAAGTTCCACCAGTTCTTCAGAATTTCTATATAACCCAGGTGTTGAGAGGTAAACTCATTCAGAGTGGTTTGGTGTGAAATGGCTTGCTGTAGAGAAGCTTACTCAGACTCAAATGTCTTCACAGTGGTGGTGATAGGAACCAAGGGTCACAGTGTCTACAACACAAATACTGTCATTTTATTTACTATACAAAACTACCAGTGAACCAGCACGTGTCTTCCGAGTCTTATATGTAACATCTATATGAAAACCAGTGTAATCATAACCATTTCATGTAATAACTTTCTGTGAGGAAGCATTCAGACGTGGACGTCTGGTTCCTATCATCACCACTGAGACTTCTACTAGTTTTCCTCTTACTCATATGACTTTTCCTAAATTCTTCTTTTTTCTGATTCTCTCTCTCTTTTTCTTCTTTATCTTTCCTCTCTCTTTCTGCCTCTATAGGTCTCTCTATCTCTCTGACTCTCTCTTTATCTCTCTGTCTCTTTCTGTGTATGTGTCTCTCTCTTTACCCTTGCCTCCTATTCTCATTCTCTCTCTCTCTCTCTCTCTCTCTCTCTCTCTCTCTCTCTCTCTCTCTCTCTCTCTCTCTGCACCTCTTTGTCTCCTTATCTCTCTCTCTCTTTCTTTTATTTCTGTAGGCATCTCTCGCTTTTTTGTTTCTCTTAGTCTCTCTTGCACTTTCCCATCTCTCTCTGTCTCTCTCTCTGTCTCTCTCTCTCTCTCTCTCTCTCTCTCCCCTTTCCTTCCTTTCCAGTATTCCTCTGGCCCAGCTGAAGATACAGAGCAGAATAAGTGGACAGATGAAGGAGAGAAGTGAGGGATGAGAGAAAAGGTTACGGAGGTACAGAGATGAAAGGCTGGTGTCATATGTGGATAAGTCCAGGATTTAACAGTGAGTGAGGGAGAGGAATTCTACTGGATCGCCCAGTGTGTGGATTGGGTGACACCTAATGCCATTCCACAGCAGCAGTCAATGGAGCAGAGAGAGAGAGAGAGAGAGAGAGAGAGAGAGAGAGAGGGGGGGGGGGGTGGGCACAGAGAGAGAAATAGATAGAAAAACAGAAAGAAAGAACAGTGACAAAGAAAACAGAGAGAAAGGAAAGAGTGACAGAGAACAGAGAGTAAAGAACAGAGACAGACAGAAAGAGTGGGAGAGAAAGATAGAAAACAGAAATATAAAGACAGAAGGGGATAGAAAGAACGGAAAAGAGGAAAAAAGGCGATAGAAAGAACGGAAAAGAGAAAGCAGATGACAGAACGATTAGATAGATAGATAGATAGATAGATAGATAGATAGATAGATAGATATAGAGAGAGAGAGAGAGAGAGAGAGAAAGAGACAGACAGAATGAGATAGATAGCACAAATTGAAATATGTGGGAGAGAGACATTGAGAGAGAGAGAGGGCGGGGATGAGAGAATAAATGAGGGAGGGAGGTGTTTTTTTCCGTTATCCTGTGTCAACTCAGTAAGTAAGAGCAGTGACCCCATGTGACCTTTGACTTCTGAAAGCGATAAGCTGGACGAACATGAGGCTTTAGGCACACTGACGCCATCACACACTCCCACCAGAACACACACTCCCACCAGGACACACACTCCCACCAGAACACACAGTCCCACCAGGACACACACTCCCACCAGAACACACACTCCCACCAGGACACACACTCCCACCAGAACACACACTCCCACCAGGACACACACTCCCACCAGAACACACACTCCCACCAGGACACACACTCCCACCAGGACACACACTCCCACCAGAACACACACTCCCACCAGGACACACACTCCCACCAGGACACACACTCCCACCAGGACACACACTCCCACCAGAACACACACTCAGTCAGCAGGCAGTCGGGTCGGCTGTTTCTCTGTGAGTGTGTTGAGGTTTCCCGTGTGCGCACGTTGGATTCAGTGTATAGAGCGTCTCGCCACTGCTCCCATAACCGTACCAGACAGACCTCATTCACAAGAGAATCTGACCTCCATCAGAAATACACACTGGTTCAAAGTGGGCGTGTATGTGGGTGGAGACTGAAGGGAAACTCATTCAAACATGAATAAGAGAAAACTGCTAGTCAAAACTACTAACAATCTATATCTTTACAGCTCGACAACGGGACTGACTGAAGCGCCGCCCCAATCTGTCTCCTATTGGCTGACGCATGTTACGCTCTATCCAAAGTTCAGCACTGTCAAACTCTTTTAACATACAACAGTGTAATTTTCTCTCACAGTTATGCATGTATGTTGTCAGTACATTCATTGTTTCCATATTAATCAATAGCAAGAGGTGCCTTTTTGGTGGGTACTAAAAGCTAATGAGCCTTAAATGTCCAGGTTGGCCATAGTTCAATTTGGCTATGAGTATCAATTAGTGCTTTCTGCATGTTTCCTATCAGTGAATGTGTTTACAAACACTTCATATGCCAATCATAGTCAGATTTCCATAGTTATCTGTTTATTCAAATGGTCACATGAACAGCACACGCCGATCTAGAAATCTGACCTAAAAACCTGATAAAGAGAGCAGAATTTGAGCTCAGTAATCAGATTTCTTAGAGCACGAGTACTCAGATTTCTTTCACTTCAGAAAAAAGAAAAAAAAGTCAGATTTTCTTCCGTTATCGGATTATTAAGTGCATAAAAACACACTTGATGTATAAAAGAAGCTCCATGCTGCCTTTATTGTTGGATGCACTGTGAGTCCATCACTCACTTATGAGCTTATGCAGAGCACAGTTGCAATAAAATGCACTGAATTGTGATTTCTATTCCTATTTGTGCAATTTCCTGACACAATTTACATTTTTTAGCTTAGTGAGATTGTTATGTGCTCATTAAATACATGTCACAACACTGGTGCTGTACGAGTGTGTTCAGTGGCAGAAATGGTCACATTTTTACGTCGGCCTGAAAGGGTTAAAGTGTGTAACCGCACACGGTGCAGGTCAGTCCACTGTCCGTGCCAATTTGTCCATTGTCTGTTGACACAATGGAGTAAATATGTCTATTTAAACCAAATAAACAAAGAAATGCACATACACACACTAAAATACACACAGGGCTATCAGAAGTGTTTGATGTTTGACGCTGTGGAGTTGAAAGGCCGAAGACTGTTGTTTTAGCCAGCCTCAAAAAACAGATCTACATTCCTGTATGTGATCTCAATCACTGCAGCCTTACAACAAACTGAATAAACCCACTCTCTGTCTCTCTCTCCCTCTCTCTTTCTTTCTGTCCCTCCCTTTCTGTGCTTGTCTCTTTATTATCACTCTTTCTCTCAATGTTAGTTTAAAGGGTTCTGTACAAACAGTCTAGGTTTTCACTGTAAAGGTATAACATCATCTTAAGGTGTGATTTTGTATCTTGATAAGTTTAGAAAGAACACTACTTTCACTTTCCCAGGAGGAAGGTATATGAATCCCTTAGGGTCTTAGGGTACCACCCCAGTGATAAGAGGAGAACCACCCCACTTTAATGGATTATTATTATTATTATTTTTCTTCTGAGAGTGCATGTATGTGATTGCAAAAGTGTGAAAACTACTGGTCAAATGGCATATTTTGTTGATTTGAGTGAAAAATAAGTTAGCACATCTTTTACAAACTAAAATATGAAAATATCTGCAAATTTTAGAGACCAATTTAGATGTATTTAAATTCAAAGAGAGAACCTTCTGAGACCATCTCGGATGACAAAGAAAACGAATGGATCCTCCAACCAAATCAAGCCCTAGATAACCAAACTCAGATCATATTTTGGACACGTTCTGACAGGAACAGGTTCATTGGAAAAGACCATTATGCTTGGTAGAGGATGACCAGCAACAAGATGGATGGATACAATCTAAGGAACCATGAACCAGCCTTTTAGGAGGCTGAAGATCCAAACAGTAGACTAGATATTCTGGATAAACACTCTCCATATGGTCGCCAGGAGTTGGGATCGACTTGATGGTGCTTAATTATAATAATAACAATAATAATAGATCATATTTCCCTGCTTAATTAGGCTAATTTACATCTACTTGAGTCATTATTTGAACGAACAGTAGTTGCATTCATTCTACCCACTTCTGTAAATCACAGTAACAGATGTTCGACGTTACTGAAAGGGTCAGTCTGGGTTGGTGTGTGTGAGTGTGTGAATGTGTGTGTGTGCTCGTGTTCATGCCCCATGCGTCGGAAGGGTCCTGTAATGATACTTGTGATTTCCTGTGGGAGATTTGGCCGCCTCATTAAGCAAATACGGGGGAAACGGAATAAACAAACATCGACCGTGATTGTGAGAACCGCGTCTAAACAATCTGACCGCTGAGTGACGACGAGCTGATACTCTGTCAGACGTGCATCATCCTTTCTAAAAATGAGCCCATGGAAGTAGCTACTTCTGTTTCTTGCTGGCCTTTAGGGCTCTTCTCCGGTCTCACTGCCTCTCCCATGGCGGCGGTCACCACAGTAATCATGGGTAATCTCTGCTGTCACTGCCGTCTTTATCTTCACTGCCATTTTCTCTGATAGCCTCTCTCTGTTTCTCAGGGTCTGATAGAAATGAAATTATAAAGAAACAAAATGAAATGGGAGTGCTTGACCACCAACAGCTGTGTTCTGAAAGGAGCAGTAAAACGTCTGAATGTTGTCCATATGTTTGTCCATTTTTATAACATACAGTGTCAGAAACCACACAGGCAAGTCTTTTTGGGTTTACTGGGCAACTGGCACTGTTGTTGGATCTAATTATTATTTTTTTTTCGTATTTTTATGCCCGATTTTGTTCCGATAAGTCGTCACGCAGCTTGCGAGATATCAACACTGTTCCAACTCCACAGTGTTCAGTCTGATCAGGAATATTGTGCTTGTGTATGGCTTTTTAAACAGACGTATGGCTTTCATACAATCTTTGTTAGCAACTCCCTATTAAAAAACATCTTCAGGCTTAAGAAACATGGCAAATGCCTAACAACAATTTAGCAGCCACATGATAATCTTATTATTATGTTTGTATTATTACATTATCAAAAAAGGGCTTTTTTGGCACAGGCAAAAATTGATTTCAGCACTGAAATAATCAGAATTTGGAATGAAATGGGCTGTCGCAGACACCTCAGGCTCTGACGCTTACTCGAACTCCATCTCCCAGACTCCTCTGGGAGGTCATATGACTCCTGCAAGCTCTGAGCTGCCTTGACGAACCACTCAGCGCTCTCACTCTCCTGAATATTAATTTGGGTCACCTGTGACATAGGTCATGTGATATCTTTAGTACAGCTTATAAGCCCGGGTTGTATCGTTATCGATCTACTGAGCGCTTCATCGTGTGTCTGCCTTCTTGTTTATGACCTTTTTGCCTGTTTTTTCCCCGATTACGTCTTTTTTCTTAACCCTTTGGATTGTCTGCCTTTGCTTATGTGGCCGTGTTCTGACCTTTTGGACTGTATTCTGGACATTGCTCTTTTGCCTCACCCTTTGGATCGATTGCCTATGGTTATGTTTGTTTTCTGGCTGAGCTTTTTGGTTTTGACCCATGCCTGCTTTGTCACTGCGAGCTTGGATTATGTCTCCATCAAAGCCTCTCTTGATCACTTTTACGGCGAGCGTCTGATTAAATCTGTGCCGTTACATGGGGTCTAAAGCTTAATACAAGCTTAATCATGTTGAATAATAACCATATTGAAAATAGAACATCCGCAATATTTTCATTGTCTGGAGAAAACTTTTTTATTTTTTAACAAAACTTTTTTTTTTTTGAAACTGGCAGCTACCCTTTACATTTTGTGTATCATGGTCAAGACCCTCAGAGCAGAGCAGGCGTTATTTGGGTGGTGGGTCTTCTCAGCACTAAAGTCACCCTGTAGTCACATGGTCCTGGGTGTTGTGCTGGGATGAGTGTATCAGTCACAGTAGAGTTCCTGCAGTCTAAACACTGCATCTGCTTAATCTACACTATAATAGACACACCTACCCTGTTGGTCTACCTTGTAGGCCACCTTGTGGTCTGTTTCTGGCCACAGGATGATGTTATCTACACCACAAGCAATCACTGTACATCTTGTACTTGCTAAATAAAATGGATTCTGATTTTGAACCACAACTATAAAAGATAACAGTAAAATTACAGCATCCCGTCAGCAGACCTTTGCCTCAGATGCACTGTGGGCCATTTAAAACTTTGCGCTAAAGCACCAGATAATTTCATGATTTGATGAATCACCTTCCAGAGCCGTTTGTGCTCTGTAAGTGGTCATTTCCTTTCAGACGCAGGCGTCTCACTGTAACCGCGCTGACCACGGCCTCCGCAGCCTCTCCCAGTGTGTAATTAAGCAGCCCGGTCAGTGCAGGGCCAGTCGCTTCCTGATTGCAAAGAGCAGGATGATGAAAGCAATGTGACTGCTGCTGAACTTATACTGTCTCTAGCCTTCCCACATAGCAGGAAGGAAGTCTAAACAAAATGACAGGGCCGCACCCCCCCTCCATGTGCCTGTGAGTGGGTGTAGTGGGGGTGGGGGTCTGTGTAATATGCAAGTATATGGCATATAACTACTAGAATACCAGTAGAATTTGGTGGAACCACGTAAAAGTACCACACTTTCACAAATAACAAAACAAATAGCAACATATTGCTGTTAATGCCTTTGTATGTATACTAGCCAACTATGTCAACTCAAACTCATCCAGTGTGTCTCCTGAAATTAAGGGTATTAACACTTATACCCCTTGAGCCTGGTGGCCATTGGGCATGGTGACTTTCGGCTCATGTGCAGCTGCCCCACAGCATCCCATTCTGTTGGCAGTTATTTAATACGTAGATAGCATAAGCTGTAAGCAATTGAATGCCTGTGTCAGCAATGACTGCACCTCAATTCACTAATTAGAAGTGGTGTTTGGATACTTTTGGCCACGCAAAGTACTTTAGGCTAAACAACATCACTGATATGTGCTTAAATGTAGGTGGACGTCCCTTCTAATTAGTCAGTTTGGCAACATCCATGCTAAAGTATACAGCCAAACACATCAGTTTGTCAGATTTCTGCTCTACTTGAGATCCTCCGGTTAACTGTAAGAGCTGGTATTTGAACTTGAAATGTCTAGGAGCATCAGTTTTCATCCAAATTTCATCCACGAAGTGGTGGGCCATGCAAGCTCTTGAATGCTAAGGTGTATCATATGCAAAAGTCACTGGTTCTCAGTTACAACATCTCAGTTACATCTATCTAGAGTTTCAAACTGCTTCTAGAAACACAGGAGCTTGTTGTCAGGAGTTTTGTGGATGGGGATTTAACAGCTAAGCAGCCACACTCAATGCACATCAGCAAGTGTCACTGCTGTTTGACTTTGGAAAAGTGGAAATGTTCTCTTGAGTGATGAATCACGCTTCACCACCTGGCAGTCTGATGAACGAATCTACCCAAACACAGCTATGTGGGTCCAGTGTGGGTGTACTGTGTGCTAACAATTGCTCTTAAAGCTAAATGATGTGGGCCTGCTGTATTCCTGGGTCAGGTTGCCTGTGGGTTTGCCCAGTGGTGAATTGTCCACCCATATTAATTAATGGCCTATAGTGGACTCAATGAAGTAGGCCCGATGTGGAGTGACCCAATGTAGGCCTGTGTCAGGTTATCTGTGGGCAAGCCCTTTGGTGTATTGCCCACCCACATCCATTAAGGGCCCACCGTGGGCTAAATGATGTGGGCCTAGTGTGGCTTGACCCACTGTGGGCCTGTGTCAGGTTACCCCTGAAGTAGCCCAATGGTATACTACCCACCAAAATCCATTTAAGGACCAACATGGGCTAAATGATGTGGGCCCAGTTTAAAGTGACCCACTGTGGGCCTGTGTCAGGTTCTCTATGGGCTAGCCAGGGGTGTACTGCCCAATCAAATCCATCAAGGGCCCACAGTGGTCTAAATGATGTGGGCCCAGTGGGGGCCTGTGTCAGGTTATCTCTGGGTGAGCCCAGTGGTGTATTGCATGAACAGAAACCTTTTAAGGCCCACTATGGGATTAGTGAAGTGGCCTGACTCACAGTGGGCTTGGCCTAGCCCACACAGCCCATGGACAGCCTTCAATGGGAACAAATGGGCATATTTGCAGGGTAGGTTTGGTGGATGCCAACCAGTGCATGATGCCAATTGTAAAGTTTGGTTGAGGTGGAATAATGGTATGGGGCTTTTTTTCATGGTTTTGGCCCTGACGTCTTTAACCCCACCCAACATCTTTGAGATGAACTGGAACACCAACTGTGAGTCAGGCCTTCACAGTGTCCAACTTCACTAATGTTACTGCAGCAGAATGGAAGTAAATTGCTGAAACCATTTTCCAATATCTAGTTGAAGTCCTTCCCAGAGGAGCGGAGGCTGTTACAGTAGCAAAAATGGCACCAACTCCATATTAATGCCCATAGATTGGGAATGAGATGGATTTGCTGTGAAGGTCTCCACATAATTTTGGCCATGGCTTTATCTGTTTGCTCAGCCTGATGTACTGTTATTTAGGTAAACCTAGATTTGGTTTGCAAGGTCATTTCTGGCCAAAGGATAACTCAAACAGGCACGAGGCCTGGACGTATTTACTCAGCTGAATGGAATCCTTGTACAGAGCGTTGAAGATAAAGAGACAGAGACATGGAGAGATGAAAGGAGAAGGCTCATCAGCTTCTCCGATCGGATCGGTCATCCTAGGTTCAGCAGTGCAAAACACACACTCACACACTTGCGCGTGAAGCTCATTGCTCTGATGAGGAGAATTGATTTGATATGGCTGGTGCTCAGTTTAAGCCGTTTGATGAAGAGAAAGTAGTTCATTATTGAGAGCAATGGATGTTTTATTAAAGGTCAAGTGGTCAGTATAGCGGAACATCAGCTGCATATGTCCAGTGCCTTTTTCACCTCATGACTCATAACAATAGATAGCTTCTTTGGGTTTTAATAGTAAGCAATAAAGAACATACTAGAGAAAAAAATGAAGTAACTAGAGAAATAATATCTAGGTTTTAGGTTTATTCTTGAGATTTTTAGATTTAGTGATTGAGAGTTATTTAATGATTACTGACTTTATTGTCATTCAGACTATACAACAAGGAGTGCACAGCTGAACGAGACTGCGTTTCTCCAAGCTTTGATGGGCAAATACGACATAAATATATCAAAGGCAAATGCACATAGACATTTTCTGCAGAGTCAATCGCTACAGACCTCCAAACTTCATGTGGTGTTCAAATTGGCTCAAGAACAGCGTTGAGAGCTTCATTGAATGGGTTTCCATGGCCGAGCAGCTGCATCACCAATGCAAAGCGTCGAATGCAGTGGTGTAAAGCACCGCCACTGGACTCTAGAGTGGAGACTGGTGTAGGGTTGTGTTTCAGGAGTTGGGCTCGGCCCCTTAGTTCCAATGAAAGGAACTCTTATTGCTTTAGCACCAAGAGATTTTGGACAATTTCGTGCTCCCAACTTTGTGGGAACAGTTTGGGGACGGCCCCTTCCTGTTCCAACATGACTGCACACCCGTGCACAAAGCAGGTCCATAAAGACACGGATGAGCGAGTTTGGTGTGGAAGAACTTGACTGGCCTGCACAGAGTCCTGACCTCAACCCAACAGAACACCTGTGGGATGAATTAGAGCGTAGACTGCGAGCCAGGCCTTCTCACCCAACATCAGTGTCTGACCTCACAAATGCGCTTCTGGAAGAATGGACAAAAATTCCCATAAACGCACTCCTAAACCTTCCCAGAAGAGTTGAAGCTGTTAAAGCTGCAAAGGGTGGGCCAACATCACATGAAACCCTATGGATTAAGAATGGGATCTCACTCAAGTTCATCTGCATGTGAAGGCAGACGATGAGCGCTTTTGGAAATATAGTGTATGTTGTTATCCTCTGCTGCACAGCCTTTCTTTACCATGTTAAGTGCACTATATTAGCATTGTAGCTACACTGTGCAGGATTATAGCTGGGCATCCTTGTTCTAAATTATTCAAAACACCCTGAAGTGACAGTTTCATTCCCAGCAGCCACTACATCCACATCCTCATCTTATTAGCATGCTAGCATTAGAGAGAGTATTAGCGCTTAATGCTAGCTCTGCGGGAGGTTGGCCTGCAGGACCCTTGGCTCTGCAGGCCACCTGTATTCAGTGTTGTAAGGGGTTTGACTCACAGTAGCGAGAAAACATCTAATCAATAACCACTCAGTAAATATAACCAGAGAATTAGCCTTGGTGGGGATGCGGCCGCATGGTTGGCCATCAGGAAGGCAGAAGAGAGATTGATTTGTGAATGTGGACAGGGAGTGTTAATGGGAGGGTGGTTGTGGTAAGTGTGTGTGTGCACGCTTGTGGGTAAATGGCCTTGCACACTTTACTGCTGCTGCCTCCTGGTTTTTGCTTTCAAACCGGTGTTCAGTGAATAATTTCCACCAGGTTTTAAACACTAGATGTTCTTACATATTCTCAAAACAAATCAGGGGCAACTAACAATGCCTGAGCCAAGAAAGTGGTCTGGTCTTTGTGAAGTGCTTAGAAAGTTATTATTACATATCAATAAGAACATGTATGAAATACACACACACACACTCTCTTTCTAAGCTACTTCTCCCTCAGGGTCGCGCGGGGTGGGGGGGGGGGGGGTGCGCTGGAGCCTATCCCAGCGGTCATTGGGTGGAAGGCAGGATACACCCTGGACAGGTCACCAGTCCATCGCAGGGGAGACAGACAGACATACACAATCACTCACACCAAGGGGCAATTTAGCATGTCCAATTGGCCTAACTGCATGTCTTTGGACTGTGGGTGGAAACCATAGAACCCGGAGGAAACCCATGTAGACACAGGGAGAACATGCAAACTCCACACAGAGAGGACCCCAGTCGCCCGGCTGGAGAGTCGAACCCAGGCCCTCCTTGCTGTGAGGCGACAGCACTACCCACCACGCCACTGTGCCGCCCCTGAAATACGCATAGGATATATTAAATATAGTTGCTTGCATATCTGTTTTTTGTATATGGTGCTAAAATTTCAGAGCAAAAGGACAAATAGAGATGGTCCCAAAACAACAAATATTTATGAAAACTTTTTACATTAGTGTAGGGAGATTTTTCAGAATGTTTTAAGATGTTGTTCCTTCTTTCTTTGCTCTGACAACTAAGAATATACATATGCACTATATTGCCAAAAGTATTCACTTGTCTGCCTTCACACGCATATGAACTTGAATGATAACCCATTCTTAATCCATAGGGTTTAATATGATATCGGCCCACCCAAAATCAAAATCTCTTGGTCTGCTGACGCATTAAGAATTCCCATCTGACTTTATATTAAGCGTCTCTAATAACTGTGTTGTGTGATACACATGAATAACATATGTAACAACTATGTAACTACCGGTGATTTAGACCATGTTACAGATGAATTACAGAAGTACAGCCTGTGTAATTACATATATGGATCAACTTGAGTTACACAAGTCTATCTTTTTGATACACTACAGATCATGTTTTACATGGCCTATGTTTGTTTTACATAATTACTTTGAAATAATTGTGTTGTAATAAGGTAACCTAATCATATCACATTGATTAATACCATTCAGTAATTACATTGTACCTATATAAGTACCCAGGAGCTTTCCTGTAGTGTAGAGTTAAAGTTACACTTTAAAATAAGCGGACAGTTCCTGTGTTACTGTTATGTAGGTACTGTGTAATCACTGAGTGGTAATATAGATGTTGCTTTGGGGGAATGTAACACATTTAATTAATGTTATAAAAGTCACATTTTAAGATAAGGGAACGTCTGCTGTTCTGTCACATATACATACGGAATGGTTTGAAGTTGAAGCTGGTTATAATATCATAGCACTACCAACATAAATGCTTGCAATATGTTAGGACAGCTGGCAAATACTGTGTAGTCATTATTATGTCTTTAGTCATTATTAGTTACATTGTTGTAGCATGTTCTTTACATGTAAGTACACAGTTATTAGAGACACTTATTATAAAGTGGGATCCGAATTCCTTTCACAGAACTCCTCAAGAACAACCCCACACCATAATCCCCCCTCCACCAAAATTTACACTTGGCACAATGCAGTCAGACAAATACTGTTCTCCTGGCAACCGCCAAACCCAAACTCGTCCATCGGATTGCCAGATGGAGAAGCATGATTTGTCCAGAGAACATGTCTCCATTGCTCTAGACGCTTTGCTCATGGCGCTTTGCATTGCGTTTGGTGAGGTTTGGATGCAGCTGCTCAGCCATGGAAACCCATTCCATGAAGCTCTCTACGCTGTTCTTGATGTAATCTGAAGGACACATGAAGTTTGGAGGTCTGTAGTGATTGACTCTGCAGAAAGTTGTTGACCTCTGTGCACTATGCGCCTCAGCATCCGCTGACCCTGCTCTGTCATTTTACGTGGCTGACTGCTTCGTGGCTGAGTTGCTGTCGTTCCCAGTCGCTTCCACTTTGTTATAATCCCACTGACAGTTGACTGTGGAATATTTAGTAGTGAGGAAATTTCACGACTGGACTCGTTGCACAGGTGGCGTCCGATCACGGTACCACACTGGAATTCACTGAGCTCCTGAGAGTGACCCATTCTTTCACTAATGTCTGTAGAAGCAGGCTGCAGGACTATATATATATATATATATATATATATGTGTGTGTGTGTGTGTGTGTGTGTGTGTGTATATGTGTATATAAGATGTGACATTACTATATACATGCTTATATACATATAACAGATGAACATCCTGGCATCATTATACAGAACCAAACCTGTGTGTGTGTGTGTGTGTGTGTGTGTGTGTGTGTGTGTGTATAGTTGCACACCTGTGTGTTTTTGAGCTTTTGCCGACAGATGCGACAGCAAACCTTGTTCACAATGTTATTTTCACCAAAAAATATTGTCAGTATGTTTTTTTAGTCTGCTATCCAAACATCATCCATGTCATCACTCAGACATTACATCAAAGACAATGAGAGAACTACCACCTCTCTTTCCCCCTCTCTCTCTCTCTCTCTCTCTCTCTCTCTCTCTCTCTCTCTCTCTCTCGCTCTCTCTCTCCTCTTTATGTTTCCATCCCGGATCGATTTTTCTTCAGGCTACAATCAGGCCAGCTCTTTGATGTCGTCCTCTGTGACAACATGAGGTGTGTGTGTGTGTGTATGTGAGATGCCTGAAGGACCCCACATGCAATATGCAAGCCTAACTTGGCTCTTCCCGGGGGGTTTAACCTCATGGCTGCTGTTTAATAATACACAGACAGACTGTGTCCGTGTGAAGACAATGAAAAGGATTGCACAAACCTACATAAGTGTCCTAAGTCAGAATTGACTTAAGGGACTCCTTTATTCGAGACACTGGCTTTGGAATCAATACCGCAGCTTTCTTTAGGGCAGATGGTGGCAAATCCCATCTCTGGAGGTCTGCATGACTGCTTTGATGACTGACCTCAGACAAGGGGTCCACTTGTCTCTTCTTAACTGGGCCGCCCTGTGCCTTTAAGCGAGACTGATCCAGAAACAGCTGTGTGGCTTTGAGATGAAGATGGAACATGGGTGCAGCGTGGCCTTCTCAGATGTGATGGAAGGCCTCAGGAGCATGGAGTACAACTGGACTTAAGATCGTTCTCATTTCACATCTATTGAATGTAATGGGATTGACATTTAGATACTAACAAAACAATAACAGCAAAACAGTGACTGTATTCAGTCTAGCTAATGGTGTCTATACCCTTAGCAAACTGAGTTCTACATACAATACCTGCCCAAAAGTTGTTACACATCCTCATCCAGCATTTCTTCTAAAATGAAGGGTTTTAATAGGGAGTTTCTACTTCTGTGCTGCAGTAACAGCCTCTACTCTTCTGGGAAGGCTTTACATTAGATGTTGGAACATTGCTGGGAGGACATGAATGCATTCAGCTACTAGTGCAATAGTGAGGTCAGGTACAGAAGTTGGATGGTCAGTTCTAGATAACTCCAACTCCTTCCAAAGGTATTGAATGGAGCTCAGTCACTCCAGAGAATGTACATCCACTGCTCCACAGCCCAATGCTGGGGGGCTTTAGGCCCATCTAGTCAGCGCTTGGCATTGAACATGGTTGTATTGTGTCAAGATCACAAGTCCTTCAATTTTTCAATGAAATCTGTAGGAATATTTCTTCACACCTTCAAAGTTCAGGTCTAGAAGTTGGCTACACTTCCTGCATCCCATGACCCGAGTAATCCCAAACACATTCAGTGATCTTGAGGTCTGGACTCCACTGGGTTGTTCCAAGTGCATCAGCAGCTTCTTTGTTTGACTTGGTTGATGAGGCCTCTAAATGACTCCTTGATGCTGGGCCTACATTATATTTACATGCAAAGTTCTTAGTCTACTGAATAGAACAAAATCAAAATGGTTTACATAACTTGTATGAAAATAGTTTGTTTATTATCCTGTTTACATGCATAGTCTCAAACACCCCCTTCATGGAACACATGGTTTATTTATCCACACCTCCAAAGTTCAGTCTTAGAAGCTGGTTGAACTTCATGCATCTCCCAAATAACCCCTAACACATTCACTGATGTTGAGGTCTGGACTCTGAGGTGGCCAGTCCATTGTTCTGAGAACCGTAGCATTGCCTTCTCACAGTGGAAAGCTGGACAGAAACACTTGTGGGTGTATTTCAGATCTGAAGCAGCTTGATTTTCTCCTGTCTCTCAAAGATGAAAGCTTTAAGTGCTGTATATCTGATGGCGACAGTTTTTGTGTCTACCAGGTCTTCCAGTGTTTTTTTTTTTTAATTGAAATTTTTGGAAATATCTACTTTTTCATGCATTTTTCACTACAATAATCATCAGGAATATATCCTAAAAAATGAATGCCTTGTACTTAATTGTCATTCTAATTGGTCTCTGACTTTGCCACAGCATCATATACAACTAACAACCTATTTAGCTGTTACCAGTACTCTCTCACATATCACATCCACTAGCTGCCTCTGTCCTAGACATTCGTGGGAGTAATCTCATGGTTTACTCTATTGGCCTCTTTCTGCAGTTTCACATTTCATTTTCGCTAAGTACATAATGCCTCTCAATACACTTTCAGACCTTAGGTCACCTAGGCCTACTCTTAAATGGACGTTGAATAGCCTGTGGAGGAACCAGTTCAGGGGGGTTTGAGCTGACCTCACTCCCTCCAGCCACCCCAGAGATGCCCTTCTCCATACTAGACGGCTGACCTGTCTGGGCTGGCTATGGTTACACTGACTTGGGTGCTAAGACCATTAGCCACAGCCTTTACAGTCACTTGGCTCCTATAGATCTGTCATCACTAGCTGATATAAGACTGCTTGTGTTGTAGGTTATTATGCAAAGCCTCAATCATCAGAGCTATTTGTAGGACAAGGTCAGGTCCCATAAAGCCTAGATGAAGGGATTTAGATGACCATCTCTTTCTTTCCTGCCCTCTTTGGGCATTTTTTTCTCAGCTGGTCATCACACTGAGGGTTCTGTTCAGGGTGGCTTTGATTGACAGGCGCTGCCCACCCGGAACGAGAGCAGATGGAATGGGTGGCCGGTTCTCATGGATACACACTCATGATCACGTACCTGCAGGCATGTTCTCACACATACTCAGACATGTGTGGCATGCATCAAGGAGAGCATGAACTTTTTCGCATAGCTTCCCTTTGGTGCTGCAATATTTTTTACAAATTCTCTCTATTTGTAATTTATTGTAACTTAATTTGAACAACACTGATACCAATTAATATCTTAAAGTGTCGTAATCAAGATGTTTTTGTGCTGTGGTTTTACATGGTTGAAAAGATTTGGGTGACTATTGACTTCTAGTGTTTGTTAAAACGTTTCCATCCCTAAAATTTCCATCCCTCTATACACATGGGGACTTGGTCTTGACTTAATCTCATTTGGACACAATCTTGACTAGTCATAGTCTTGGACTTGACAAAGGTGGTCATGATACAGCATTACTTTCTGTTCTGTTAGTTCACCACTGAATGGTTTCTAATGAAGAGAATCATTTTAAATAAATGCACTGTTAATTGACCATAACAGCTATTTTTTTTTGGCCTGGCTATACAATGTCTACAAAAAGGCTTAAAGAAATGACAAAATCTCCAAAGATATACTTAATGAAAGTTGTATAAAATGTTGGATCGGTGGTGAAATCTCATAACAGAGATCACTTCCTGTTAAAACAGATACATAGGCTAAATCAAAAAATGGAAAGGTCAAAAAACCTTTTTTTTAATTAAATAGAAGTCAATGGAACAATTTTTGTTTTTGGAGTGTTTCTGTTGCTCCATCCATCATGGAACTTCACCATAATGTAAACAGTAGATAACATGTTCAAATTCCTTTGCTTCTTTAGTTTAGTGCTCTAGCTACAAGGCTAAAAGTCACATTTGTAAATACATCCCCAAAACCTCACTCAACCCATTCAAACCACATCTAGCTCTTTATTAAGGTTGTGCAGACATGTTGGTGTGTTTAAGATTTTTGAGCTGAAGATATGAGCTACCTGAAAGTCTGCTCAGACTTGGTACACATACACATATGTGTGTGTGTGTGTGTGTGTGTGCGTGTGTATGTATATATATATATATATATATATATATATATATGGAAAAGATTTGGATGACTATTGATTCAAAGTGTCTTAAGTAGTCATAATGGCATGCATAACACTTTATAAAATCATAAAGTTATGTTTTAGAACCCAATATCAAGTTAAGGTAGAATTTTCAATGACGCAGCAGTTTAAATGATGCAACCTTAAATGATGCAGCAGTTCCATTCTGACGCCCCAGGTACAATTTAAGGTGGAACGGGAAAATTAGAACAAGTGGGAGCTGACTTCAGCCTCATAAACAGTTGAAAATTAAGAGACATTTTACAAGAAAACATTATACTTTTGTGCAAAAGTCTCCTGCCAGAGATGTGAGAAAAGTGGCTATGGCTGAGTTAAAGCTTAAAGCAGAGCATAGTAAGTCTGCATTTTCATTTATACTATATTTTTATTCTGTACGAGGACATTAGGACATACTGAGACGTATTTACAGCCACAATGGTAAAACAATACTTCAGTAAAATGGACATAAAATGTTGTGGCTCCTAAGGTGGTCAAAATGGCTCTTCTTAACATTTTGGGTTGTGACCCTTGTACTATAAAAAGTCTCAAATGATTGTCTTTAGCTCAAAATGCTGTTACATGATTTATGTAGGTTAAGGTTGAGCTACTTGGGATGGCTCTTCATTTTTTCCATATTATAACCACAGCCTAATGTGTTAGTGTGCTAACAATTCTGCCAACTGCTGTATCTATACTAAAAAGATTCAACTGCAATGTGCAGTTTAAGTGAAATAAATCCCCCTGAATGAATTAAGAACAACTGGTGTTCTTTCACCACTGAATTCATCCCTCCAGCAATACTGAAGCCAATCAGGCCTTTGAATCATATGCTGAAATAATGAAACAAATACAAAGACGTTAACATCTCGCTAAGTTAGCATGTTTGGTTAGCTCATTTCTCTAAACAACTGGCGGCGAGATCCATGACCCCATCTCACCTCTGAATCCAACTCATTTGACCTCTGATCTCTAGCGGCAAGAGAGCGAAACCTCGCCCTCCCTACATTCCACAAGTCTTTGTAATCCATATCTCCCTCAGAGGCATTTAAAAGTCTATTTTCCTACTCAATATTCTTTCACTCAGCTAATCTTCATCTGTCTGGTGCTTTTTTATCTGTCTCGATTGCAAATTCATGAAAGGCCCAGTAACACCAACTTAGCTGACCATTAACCAAAGCTGGCGCTATCAGTTTGAATGACATCATGCAACAGGCAACAGTAGCTTTTGTTCAGCACTAGCCACTTTAGCATCGCCTAATCAATCAGCCCTTTCAAGCTTTTGCTGCCTCTTGCCTCATCTAAACCTCGCCTCTTTCCCTTTCCCCTCTTCGCGCCGTAAATTAGCCACCCGTGCTAATCTGCTCATTTTCTCACCAGGTCTCCAAATCTTTGTCTCCCTTTCCTGCTTTTTTCTTCCGGGACAAGGCCGTCAGGCATGTCGTGCTGAGCCATAATGCGGGAAACATCACAAAAGAACAGGAAAGCATCCGCTGAAAGCGGAGTCATTCCCCGGCTCATCCGTACGGAGCAGTTGGTTGCTGGCTGCATTAGCGAGCTCCCCAGAGACAGCCCCCGAAATGGAGCTACCCCATCAGCTAATTACTCCACTAAAGCAAATTACAGCGCCCTTCCTCAACCCCGGCAGCAATGCGACGCATACCCGATGCTCGCTTCGTCTGTTTATCCGCCATATTTACACATGAAAAGATGAAAAACGTCGACATTAATTACTTAGCGTGCTAGCTGCTGTGTTTTTGTTCCTTTTTTGTCTTTGGGGGGGGGCGGGGGGTGGGGGGGGGCTGTTATGCGACAGTTGTTTTTATGTGTTCTGTATGGAGGATCACAGAAAGCGTGTGAATGGATACGTCTGTTGTGTGATTAGAAGAAATGCAGTGGTTTGGTACGAGAATGCGTTTGTTCAAAAATTACATTGTGCTGCGCGTGAACGGGTCATTTTGCCCTTTACTCAAATGCAGGTCCCCCAAACTAATGGGATGGTAATCATACATAGCAGAAAAGTGATGATGACCCAAGCACAGGTCCCCCAGACTATTGCTGTGATGCTGATCAAATATATCAGAAAAGTGATGATGACCCAAATGAATACTAGGTTAATCATATACATGAGGAAAAATGATAATGAACCAAACACACATCCTCCAAATTAATGCTAGGCGTATTATATATATATATATATATATATATATATATATATATATATATATATCAGGAAAGTATATCAGAAAATAGCAATGAGCCAAAAACAGGTCCCCAATCTAATGCTAGGATGCTAATCAAATATATACCAGGACAGTGACGATGACCCAAGTTCTCTAAAATGTCTAAAAACAGGGACTGCTGGGATGCTAATCATATATGTCAGGAAAAAGATATTGAACCAAACACACATCCTCCAAATTAATGGCTAATCATACATATCAGAACAGTAATACTGAGCCAAAAACAGGTCCTCCAAAATTGTTTTAGGAAGCTACTTTTGGGGAATGATAATGACCCAAACACGGGTTCTGCAAATTAATCCTAGGATATATCAGGAAAGTGATAATGACCCAAACACAGGTCCTCCAAATAACAGCTAGGCGAATCCCATATATCAGGAAAGTGAAAGTGACCAAAGCACAGGTCTCCAAAAATTATACTAGGATGCTAATCAAACATATTGGGAAAGGGATAATGACCCAAACTCCAAATTTCTAGGAAGGTCATCATATATATCAGGAAAATGACAATAACCCAAACACGGATCACCCAAACTAGGATGCTAAGTCTATATCTGGAAAAGAATAATGACTCAAACACAAGTCCTTAAAAAACACTAATTGTATACATCAGTAAAGTGATAATGACCCAAACCAGGGTCTTCTAAATTAACGCTAGGATGCTAATGATACCGAGCTCTGAGTAGAACCATCTAGCCAATGCTAATGTTCATTAGACTTCATGACAGCCCCATACCGTGCCAACTCTACAGCGACACAATTCCTTCCTTACCATGTGACCTCTGCCTTTGCTTGCTAATGAGATCTGCATTTACTGCAGCTATAACACTGAAAGCGATGCTATTTGTAAGTCACAACCTTTCAGAGTTGGAAACCGAAGGCAAAGCCATAAGAAAGAAGAAAGGCGGGGCTAACTGAGATTTTTAGTCCAGTCACAATGCAGCTAATGATGCGGATGATAAGGAACACTGAGTTCAGCTGAGTCATTTGCCTAGCAGGCCATCACAGCTGAACACAAAACCCAGACACAATAATGACAGAAATGTCTGAACCAGTCTATTATTCTGGTATTCCGCAGAGATGTAAGCTAGAACACAATCACAGAGAATGGCAGATTCCATTTTTTCAGCAGCTTGAGCGAGCGTAGCTCTTACAGATTGCATGCGAAGATCAGAAGATGAGGGCTGCTGCTTACAGACTTGCTTTTCCATCGGAAAGTGACGGGTTCAAGCAGGAGGTGATGGATGTGTTTGCAGGGACTCACGCTCATTTGTCACATAGCATGTGATTTTAAAAATCACGCAGCTTTTTAAAATTCTCTCTCGCTCACTCTAGAAGCAGTTTCGCATGTGAATATGTGCCCTCTGGTCCTAATTGTAGTTGATGTTCAGAGCTTCACTCTTGAGTCAGAACATACTGATTTATATTTTGGCCTACACATAGCAAGTGTGTGGATTAAGGGAGTGCGCCAGCATTTTTCAACCTGGTCTCTGTCTTCTGCATCTGTATCGTACCATCGATTACCACAGAGTGATATCCATGTGTTACCCTGTATTTAGGAAACAAACAAAAGCCTGTTTTCTTGAAAAAGAATCCAATGGGCAGTTGCTGTAGGCCTTACTTAACCCCTTCAGACCCGCATTTTTTCTGCTGGGCCAAAAAATTTTTTTTAAACTGATTGTGACTCCTTTCCAACATAAAAACAAACTGAAAAAATTACATTTTTGCTAACTCATGTTTTTAATAGTTTTTTTTCATGTCCATTTCAATGGACGCCACAACACAATGGGCGTAAAATGTCATAAAAACTTAAGAAAAATAAGGTTGAGTTTTTCCACATAGTAATCAATCAGGTACGACCTAAACATCTGGAACTGGATGTTTGCATATGTTTGAGTCTGTGTACAGTTCTGAACATGCACATGAACTTGATTAGTATGTCACAGCATGGGTAGGGAACAGCAGTGATGTCATCATCAGGAAAACCCAGAGCCTGCAAGAAGAGAGGGAAATAATGCAATCTGAACATGCACATGAACACAAGATGTATGATTGTAGATTACCTGAAATCAGTTTTGCCTTCAGTAAACTATTATGGAACTACAACACATACCCATACTTTTTATTGTAGGACAATGAACTTATAACACGTTAACTTGGAATGGAACTGGAACCTGAACTTGAGAAGACATCAGCTTGTGGATGTTTCCATGTATTCTCATTTTAGATGAGCAGCCTTGAAGCAGATTTGTTGGGGCACAAAGCACAAGTGGATGTTGCACTTGTCACAAAAGTACACAAAAACCTGTACATTTTGGCATCTTGCATCTGGTAGCCTCTTTCTTTACATCATAATTTGGTATGTGGTCAACCATGTCATACTGCACTTCAGGTAGAGGCCTTACATCCTGAAATGGTCTGCAAACTGGTCTCTGAAGGGACATGCTGTGGTTCTGGAGACATACTGGGTCTTCCACGTTTTGCTGCCACTGTTTTATGGACTCTCACCAGACACTGGGCCACATTCATCTTGAAATGGAGGAGATCCTGGATGTCTTTGGTCTGGATATTGGCCCTCTTGGTGTCCAGCCTGTACTCCAACCAACAGTTGACCACAGCCGTGTCAAAGGCATGTGTTATCATTCTCAGGGTCCACTTTTTTGACCGAATTTCTGTACGGTACAGACTGACAAGCTGATCAAGCAGGTCAACACCGCCCATTGCATCATTGTACAACTTAACCACCTCTGGACGGGACACCATCACAAATTGGGCCTTCTTTTTGTCCCACCGTTGCACTTCATTCATTGTGCCAACACCAACGAAGTTAGAGGCCAATGAGAACTGGTCTGTTTTCATACCATTTGACCAGTGCAACCTTGCCATCACGGCTTACAACTTCATCACAGCTTCCTCGAGGCTTTTTAGCCATCTCTTTGTCAGAATGTAGAGGAGGCCTGGCAAAGCGAGAGATCCTTGCTGTCCCAGCGGCATGAATTTTCCTGTCAGCTAGCAGCTCCAGAAGATTGTACGTTGTGAAATAGTTGTCAAAATACAACTTGTGGTTGGCCAGTGATTCGCTGGCTAAGATGGTACACCACTCCCGCTCCAAGTCCTTCATGTGCTGTTGTGATAGCTCCATTGTAGTACCTTGGTGCAGCAGGAAGTCATAGGCCATGCCACTTTTCCCACACAGGAAGTATATTTTCACCCCCCCCATGGGTGTGGCTTGCCTTTGATGAATTGCTTGACAGACAGAGTTCTGCGAAATGGCACAATTTGTTCATCAATGCAAAGGTTCTCCTCTAGTGGAAGCTCCAAGTATCTACTGCGTATGGCATCATAGAGAGGACATACCTTGAAAAACACATTATTGTTCTCAGCTGGCTTCTCCAAATTATTGACCAAATGCAAATGTGACCGAAGCTGGAAGAATCTGTCACAGGGCATGATGTTTTGAAAAATACCAATGTCCATCCCAGCTTCCCAGTACATGGAGACTCTTGGCATTTTCATCACTCCCATAGCGGGGTGGAGACCAATTAGGGTTCTGATTTCTCCTGAACTAGTTGGTTTGAACACTTTGCAAGGCATAAACATTTGTGTTGTCTGCCATCAAATTGAAGATCTCATCTGGTATATACCGTTTGAAGTATTCAAAGGGTCTCATGGGATGATCCTCATGAATTGGAGGATTCTCAAAGGAAGTGTCATCTTCATCTCCTGAATTCAAGGAGTCAAGTTCGGATAACTCTCCATTTACAAGACATTCAAGTCTTCGACTCTATACACTATAAGAACATTTTGTACAAAAAATATATATTTACAAATTTAGAATCATGAATAAATATACTGTGACACCACACTTTGCTTATGGAAAGCTTACAAGTATTTTGTTTCTGTATATACTGACACTAAACATATGAGTGTTAGCTTATCTCGCCCAACTCCTGATGTCCATTGCAATGGACATCGGACTTTAAAAAAATCCTGTAAATTAATGATAATATATTTGTTCAAAATAACTTCAAATATTATCATTTGCAACAGTTACACATATGCTGACAGCAAATTTGTTTGGTTAGCATGAGCATAAATGTATATTTTTGATTGAAAATGGGTACTGACTTCTCCCTCTCTGCAGTTGCTCCGCCATGCTTGTCTTGTCCGATGTCTGTGACTCTCTCAGAGCATGCTCAAAGTCATGACATGGTTGTGATTGGATAATCAGCATCCAATCAGTAACCAGCATTACTGACATCATTCAAATAAAAGGTATTTATTGGTTTAGAGACAGAAATATGTCATGTCCATTGCAATGAACGCTGGGTCCGAAGGGGATAAGAGGGGAGTGAAACATTGGACCATAAGAATTCATAATTTTATACCATTTTCTTCTTTTTACTCATACATGTTCTCCCGCTATAATGCCCAGCATGCATTATTTTATTTACCAAATGCCAGAGAAGACAAGTGAAGTAGGTTTCCTAAATGCTAAGGTAGCTCAATCTGTTTGTTGTAACAATGATTTGAAGATAGTTACCGTATTTAGATAGATGCAATATAATATTTGACTCCCTAGTAGTAGCTTGCACTGTTGTCTCACAGCAAGAAGGGCCTGGGTTTGGTTCCCGACCAGGTCTTTTCTTTGTGGAGTTTGTGCCAAATGACTGCTGCGATGCCCTCCAGCACCCCACCGCCTCCCCCTGACCCTGAAGGAAGCGGTTTAGAAAGTGGCCATGATTCCTGCTACAAGAAGTGCTCTTTATTGCCACCAGCAGAAAAGGCACATAAACACAGTAGGAAAGGTCCCACACAACCCACCTTAACTAACCCCCAGCAGAGGGGGGTCATATCTGCACACCATGCCTTTAGAGCTCCTTCTGTGAATCAGAACAACTGGCAGCCACCACATTGCTCCTGCACCTCAAAGGTCAGCCATCCTGGTGACCTACACAACCTGAGCCAAGTCCTTGGGGTACACTAAGTCCCAGCCAGCACATCACTCCTTGGAGGTGAGCACCCCAGTCATCGCTCAAGGCCATGTCCCTGCTGCTGAGGCTCCTGCAGAACATGTCAGGACTCCCTACAACTCACCACTATGTGAAGTCCAGCACTATAGGGGACAGAAACAGCAGCAACAGTGCCCTCCAGTTTCCCTGCCGTCCAGCATGCTATCAACATTTGTAGTGAGCCCTGACTATCTGCTTCACCTTCCAGCCGTCCAGAGTGCCTTTATCAATGTGAATGAGTACACCTGATTGCAGCAGGGACATCAACAAGTCTGTGTCGACAAGTATGATGAGTAATGCACTGCCCATGCTGCACTTGACTCAAGGCCTGACTCTGGCTTTCATTACACCATCAGTTTAGGCTTTCGGCACTTCAGGCAGTCAGCCACTGGTGCTTACTCAGGATCGGTGTGACACGTATTCTTCCCCTCTGTCATGTGAAGCTCTGCTGACCGCTCACTGCAAAAAAAGATTCAATGTTTTAATTAAAAAAAAAACAAGTAACTTGGTGCCGTAAAAATTGGAGGTCAATGAATCATTTAAGCATTTTTTACAGTGCTGCTTTGTTTCCACACCTTTGCTTTCACCGGTTTCCCTCCTACCAGATTCTCTGCACTTGAGCCTCCTCATACTGTTTCTTTTGGGGCCTTTTGCTGGGCTCGTCCTTCTTCACCGCCTGCCTTGAGGTTCTCCTAAGTGCTTTTCCACCCCTTGCCTCAAGGGAGTACTATCCCACTTCTGACACCAAGTGTAGCACCTTGGCGAAAAAGGAAACATGAGAAAGGCCTGATTTCTGCTACAAGAAGTTCTCTTTGTTAACACCAGCAGAAAAGGCATATAAACATAGCCGGCGAGGGTAGGAAAAGTTACTACTAGCCATAGCTTTTCACAAGTGTAAACTCAAGACCCACTTCAACTACAGACTAAACAGTACCACAATACTAAGAACACTAACAACATTGTTTAATGTCCCTTTGGTGAAGGGGGATTGGGAATACAGCGCAGCTCTGCATACCATGCCTCTAGAGTCCTTTCTGCAAACCAGAACCAGTGGCAGCCACCACAATACAAAACAACTTGACCATATATATATATATATACACAAAAACATGGGATGAGACACACATGAGAGAAGCAGAAGTAGTCTTATGAAGTTTGATGCAACTTTCAAATGGAGGAGCACAAAAAGCAATTTTGGTTACCCTAAGGTTTTCCTGTATCCATGGTGACCACGACACTGTGCTGGTAATGAATTATCACAAATTCATCCTTCTGGAAAACAAATCCCAAACAGATTTACAACCTGGCTTACAAACACTGAAAAAATCATAAATGTCTTCTATAAAAATACATGCATAAACATTTACTGACAGAACTCAACATCAGCCTAGTGGCTTCTAATATATTTTCAGTTTGAGTCAACAGGTTTTGTAAGTATAGAGAATCATATCTAAATTATTATCTGTAATAATTGAGCATATGCTTCAGGTGCAGCAGATAACGATTGCTGGAGTGTTCCTTTAATGGCATGTGCGCTGTTCGAAAGATCAGGGAGTCTCAGGCAGTGAGAGAACACGCATCATAGCTGGTCTCTGCTTGTCACAATAAATGTTCTACTTGGAACGTCACACACACCTCATGATTTATTCAGTACATTCTGTGGCCCATCTGACTCGCTGGCACAGGCAGAGATCACTGGGGCCTGGAGTACAGACAACACTCTTTTATATCAAACCAGTTATGCACAATGATTGTGACATTCAATTTAACGCATCCAGTGGGCTGAAAAGCAAACATCCAAACATGCACACTGTTCATCACATGCCCTACATATATATGTATATACATATATATATATATATATATATATATATATATATATATATATGTATATATATATGGACCCCATTTGCCTTCAGAACTGCCTTAATTCTTTGTGTCTTACTTTCAACAAGGTGTTGGAAACATTCCTCAGAGATTTTGGTTGGTTATAGAATGATCCACCATCCAAATAGTACCTCTGTAGTCAACAGAGCAGATGCTATTTGGGTGGTGGATCATTCTCAGCACTGCAGTAACACCGACATGGTGGTGGTGTGTTAGTGTGTGTTGCACTGGTGCAAGGGGATCAGATCCAGCAGTGCTGCTGGAGTTTTTAAACACTCACTGTCCACTTTATTAGGCACTCCTACCTTGTCTGTCCACCCTGTAGATATAAAGTCAGAGACAACAGCTCATCTGCTGCTGCACAGTTTGTGTTGGTCATCCTCTAGACATTCATCAGTGCTCACAGGACGCTGCCCACAGGACGCTGTTGGCTGGATATTTTTGGTTGGTGGACAATTTTCAGTCCAGCAGTGACACTGAAGTATTTAAGAACTCCAGCAGCACTGCTGTATGTGATCCACTCAGACCAGCACAACACACACTAACATACCACCAAACAAACAAAACAGGGAATGTGAACATGTCCAGAGTGTGGCTAATGACTCCGACAGATCTGACTATGACAGCTTAACTAAAAGGAGAGAACCACTAGGACACACAGACACGAGAGCACTCTGAAACAGTTTGGCATCCCTCCGCTCCACCATCCAAAAACCTGAGTGACCGTGTTTGAGCAGCGGGACGACAGCACCAGCGTCTCAGTTTACTATAATTCCCTGTGACCAGGGACCCCTGGATCTGCTGCCTTTATCTAAGGGGGAATATTACCTACCAGAAGCTAAACTGAACAAGAGAGTTTTCAGCCTAGTTTTAAAGATTGAGACTGTGTCTGAGTCCCGAACATTTTCTGGAAGATCATTCCAGAGTCTGGGGGCTTTATAAGAAAACGCTTTTCTATAGAGAGGATATGTTCCCTTATTCTCACTTATAAAACCATTAAACCTCAGTTGACCAAGGGCTCCCAAACTTTCGCATATGATGGTATGCATGTGAGACAGAAAGCATGTGAAGCCAGTGACACAAAATTTTTGAACACTGCCTGTTCTCTGAAAGCAGATGCTAGCGTAACTCTTTCAATTTGCTCACCATCTGTAGAGCGTTTCCCTGGTAACTGATGAATAGTTCTAATGCAAATGCACTCATTTGGATTGATCATTTCTTGGGCTTGTATTTGCTCTAATCTCGTTGATGTGATCAAATTTAGATCCGGTAGAAGCTGCGGCTCAGGAAAGGCATGTAGGATATAGCTCGGTCCACAGAGGTGTGGATCATTATCATCTACTTTGAAACTCTTCCAGCTCCAAACGCACACACAAACAACTGCTTGTTGCGTCGTATCCTCCATTAACGCTGCTGTTCTCTGGGCTATGCATTGCTTTCTCTGGCTAATTAAAGCATTTGTTGTTTTTCTACTGTTGCCATGGCAACAGTGCCAGTCTATTACCCTGGTAATGGTGGACTGGTGAGGGCACCGGAGTGCCTTCTTGCTTTTTCTGTGCCCCGCTGTGCCGCATGATCTGAACTTTGCTCCCGCACAGTTTAGTTCGGTACAGCTTTCTGAAACTCAATGTTCCCACCAGTGTTCAAATGATGAAGAAGTCCCACTAGAGTGGCTGGCATTTTATCTAACCGGATGAGAAATGGCACCGTGGGCCACAGTAGTTATTCAGCTCTGTCTCAAATGCACGTCATGGTTGGTTTATGTATTTGTGTTGGGGGTGGTTGGCAAAGCATTGAACATCACTAATACATGCATTAGTGATTGTAATTATAAGTTGTTTTGCAATTTATTGAGCATAAGGTAATCATCTAAATTTGCATCTTATTGGTGTAAAATTGGCAACCTTTTATATTATGCCATATAAGATATCAAAGGCCTATCAACATCTTAGCAATCACATGGGATACCAACCATAACAGTAGCTTAGTGACACTTAAGCAACCCCCTGGGATACCAACTATAGCAATGGCCTAGAAAAACCTTAGCAAGCACCTGGGAAACCAACCATAGCAATGGCCTAGCAACACCTTAGGAACCACCTGGGATACCGTTGCAATGCCCTAGCAACACCTTAGCAACCACCTGGGATATTATGCCAATGGCCTAGCCACATTTTAGGAACCACCTGGGATACCATAGCAATAGTCTAGCTACCACATGGGATAGCATTGCAACAGCTGAACAACACTTTAGCAACCACCTGGGATATCATAGTAACAGCCTAGCAACACCTTAGCGACCACCTGGGATAATAAAGCAATGGCTTAATCAGGGCAACGTTTGTGAAATATTTTTGAAATTTTGTTCTTAAACTTTCCCCTTCAAGTTGTATTCGTTATTTTATTCTTTGAAACAAAAAAATTTCAACAGTGTGCCAACTATTCCTATAGTATGTGCCAACCAATGCCATGGCTGGCACAAATGCGGAGCATGAATTTAGTAATAATTCCAGGAAATACTTTCAGGTGACAATGATGATAATGAGGATGAGCTGAATTTATATTGTTCCCTTTAGTTCTCTACCCAAAGACAGTTTACAGTACATGCACAAAACAGCAACATACAAACCACAAAGTACTTAGAACACATTCTTTAAAAATCAATGGTTCTTTAGGAAAGGAAATGAATCTGTTCAGATTCTTGTGCTTAAATGATTCTTTGCATGGTGAAACGTTTTAAGTTGAGATATGAGGGAAGGGAAAGAAGAATATATCACAAATATTTTGAAAACGCATGAATTTAAGAGCAACTGCACTAAACATTCTGCAACCCATAGAGACTTATATGAATCATGGGCTACTGAGAAGACCTGAGCGTGAAGTTTTTAAAGTTTAAAAAACCTCCAGATAATGTTAATGTCCCCTACTAATTAAATGTTTCTCCTAGAACTGTACATTCAAGCCAAGAGGTGTTAAGGAAACTTTAATTAGGACTAAATTCTGCTTGGGGGGATTGTTTCCCCCAAAATCTTTACCTTATTTATTGAGACCAAGTATCTCTTGGACAACTACACTACACTACAGAGTTTATTTCCCTCCAACCTTTCCTCTAGGATTCAGATGCTCCTGAAGAATTAATTAGCTGAGTGAGGTGTGTTAGATGCCAGTAATGGGCTGCAAGGAAGATCCTTGACAAATAGGATTTAAAATGGCTTAGAAATTTAATACGCACTTCTATCACAAAGCTGGGGCATGTGTGTGCATACTTTTGGCCATTTAGCATTAAACCGAGGTTGGTAATGGTGGGCAGCGGTTTACCTTTAATTGCAGGTTTATACCAGCGGCCATCAACCTTCCTCCTGGAGATCCAGCCTTCATCTCGTACACCTGATCCAGCTAATTAAGGACTCCTGAAGACAATAATGAGCAGGATCAGGTGGGGTGGATTAAGGGTAAAGCTAAAACTCTGCAGGGTGCTGGATTTCCAGCAGCAGTGTTAGTGACCGCTGATTTGGACCAAATTAGGGTTTATCACAAGAGACAGTGGTGACAAAAATGCATTATTTAAAAACAATACTACATTGAAATACTTGAGGCGAGGCTCAGGTGTTTTGTGAATATATGAATATGAACACTTTAAATAGCAACAGAAGAAAAAAGAAAATAGAGAAAATGGCTTATTGTACATGATGTATAGAGTTTTTTGAACCAATGGACAGATTTAGATAGATTTAGCTCAGTTACTGTGGCTTTTTGAACTGAGCCAGCAGCATATTTATCCCAGTTACTGGCAAATTACACTCAGCTACTGTCATATTTAACTCAGTCACTGTCATATTTAACTCAGTCACTGACATATTTAACTCAGTCACTGTCATATTTAACTCAGTCACTGTCATATTTAACTCAGTCACTGACATATTTAACTCAGTCACTGTCATATTTAACTCAGTCACTGACATATTTAACTCAGTCACTGACATATTTAACTCAGTCACTGGCATATTTAACTCAGTCACTGGCATATTTAACTCAGTCACTGTCATATTTAACTCAGTCACTGACATATTTAACTCAGTCACTGTCATATTTAACTCAGTCACTGTCATATTTAACTCAGTCACTGTCATATTTAACTCAGTCACTGTCATATTTAACTCAGTCACTGACATATTTAACTCAGTCACTGACATATTTAACTCAGTCACTGGCATATTTAACCCATTCCCTGGCATATTTAACTCAGTCACTGACATATTTAACTTAGTCACTGACATATTTAACTCAGTCACTGTCATATTTAACTCAGTCACTGACATATTTAACTCAGTCACTGACATATTTAACTTAGTCACTGACATATTTAACTCAGTCACTGGCATATTTAACTCAGTCACTGGCATATTTAACTCAGTCACTGGCATATTTAACTTAGTCACTGACATATTTAACTCAGTCACTGACATATTTAACTCAGTCACTGACATATTTAACTCAGTCACTGACGTATTTAACCCATTTCCTGGCATATTTAACTCAGTCACTGACATATTTAACTCAGTCACTGACATATTTAACTCAGTCACTGACATATTTAACCCATTCCCTGGCACATTTAACTCAGTCACTGACATATTTAACTCAGTCACTGACGTATTTAACCCATTTCCTGGCATATTTAACTCAGTCACTGACATATTTAACTCAGTCACTGACATATTTAACCCATTTCCTGGCATATTTAACTCAGTCACTGACGTATTTAACCCATTCCCTGGCATATTTAACTCAGTCACTGACATATTTAACCCATTCCCTGGCATATTTAACTCAGTCACTGACATATTTAACTCAGTCACTGACATATTTAACCCATTCCCTGGCATATTTAACTCAGTCACTGACATATTTAACTCAGTCACTGACATATTTAACCCATTCCCTGGCACATTTAACTCAGTCACTGACATATTGAACCCATTTCCTGGCATATTTAACCCATTCCCTGGCACATTTAACTCAGTCACTGACATATTGAACCCATTCCCTGGCACATTTAACTCACTGACATATTTAACCCATTCCCTGGCATATTTAACCCATTCCCTGGCACATTTAACTCAGTCACTGACATATTTAACCCATTCCCTGGCATATTTAACTCAGTCACTAACATATTTAACCCATTCCCTGGCATATTTAACTCAGTCACTAACATATTTAACCCATTCCCTGGCATATTTAACTCAATTGCTGACATATTTAACCCATTCCCTGGCATATTTAACTCAGTCACTGACATATTTAACCCATTCCCTGGCATATTTAACCCAGTCACTGACATATTTAACCCATTCCCTGGCATATTTAATCCATTCCCTGGCATATTTAACCCATTCCCTGGCATATTTAACTCAGTCACTGACATATTTAACCCATTCCCTGGCATATTTAACTCAATCGCTGACATATTTAACCCATTCCCTGGCATATTTAACCCAGTAACTGACATATTTAACTCATTCCTCAGTTTTTTTAACTCTGTCACTGACATATTTAACTCAGTCACTAACTCATTTAACTCAGTCACTGCATATTTAACTCAGTCACTGCATATTTAACTCAGTCACTGCATATTTAACTCAGTCACTGGCACATAAACACACACAATAAACAGTGGTACAAGAAATATATGAACTATAATGAAGAAAGTTACTTAACAAAACCCTGAAAGCAGAGTGTAACTTTTTTCTCCTCTGTAAATATTTAGCATGTTCTGTTTTATTGTGTGATTACTGGCATTATGAGAAGCCTTTAATGTAAGACCTTGATTAACCGTGGAATTAAAGTACAGGACAATGTAGCAGTGAGGTGAGCGTTCATTTCTAATTGTTTTTCCCTTTTTCCATTCTGTCTAAAGAAAGGGAGAGTATTGTCTGCCTCTTTAAGACGGATGGTGAGTCGTTGTCACGGAGATTAAGCTGCTGTCAGTCAGGCTGGACCGGGACTGTTTAGACTCCAATTAAAGCTGTCAGTCCCTCTGACCAGCTCGGAGTGAGTATGCGTGCATGCACACTTTAACATATGCTTCCTTTATCACTTAAACAGAAGCACTTTGTCTTGATTACAGGATGTATGAATATCTCTTTGTATGTTTTCCTACATTTTCAGGATGGAAATGTTCGGATTTTGAAAAATAAAGAGTAGAACAGGATCAGCACCAACACCAACCAAATGCTCCTGAGCCTGTAAAGGGCTTTTATGAAAGCTGCATCTTTCATTTCTTTTGGTCGCTAAGGTTATGAATAGACTTGGGTTTAGAGTTAGTTTTAGGAAATTCTTATTACATCCATAATTGCCTACATGTCGACACTGTCCAAAGCAAAACATGCATCTTTTTTTTTTATTATCATATCACATCATTGTGTGAAAATGGATGAATTAACCAATAGAAACGCACCAAAATTATTTTTGCCTTCTCATGAAAAATTGCCATTTTGTAGACATTGTTTTTCTTAGGACAGTGACAATATATCATTCACATGAGGCATATTATTTTTACATATTACTGTTGTCAGGTGAAAACCTTGTATCTCCAAAATGGTAACTTTACAGGAGAAGGAAAAAACCTACTTTAATTTGAATGTAAGTCAATGGAAACAGACATTTTCCTAAGTCATTTTGGGCCTGTTCCTTTGGTTAATTCTTCATGAAATTTACACACAGTATAAAGGACAACAGACCTTTTTAAATTATGTCAAAAACTGAAAAACAGCAAAAATGGAGAAATACATCACTATATGTAAGTCATACGTTCAATTTTTAATTTTCAGTCAAAATTGCATTAACATTATTCATCTTTTAGGAGGTGTTATATCTACCATCAAAAGATGTATATTGTATATTGTATAATGTATATTAAAAATCTATACAGAGAATGGCAACCCAAACAAGAGACCTGGTAGACCACCAAAATCATGAGAAAGGACAAAATCAAGCTCTTGCTTCAGATCTGAAAACATCTACAGGTGTTTGTGTCCATCCTTCCACTCTGAGAAGACAACTCAGCGCTATGGGTCTGAAAGGATGTGTAGTTGCTCAGGAAACTCTTACTGAGAAAAGGAGTGTATTTATGTTTACTTGGGCCGTTTTGACTAAAAAGAGTGCTCATCAGAACTTTCCACCCTACTGTAGATACATATATAATACATATACCCCTATAGAGTATATGGTTTGACTTTAGTTTATGTATGGTTATTAATGATCTTGAAATCATTAATAAGCAGTCACAACACATAAATTAGAGGAGCAACAGTAACTTGTTGTTGTTTAATAGTGAAGCCATATCCACTTGTAGAGTTAACCTCAGTTTTTGATGTTTCCTGATCGTTTTGTATTCTTCAGCATTAACCCCGTCAGCTTCATCACATATTCATGGTCATTAGATATAACAGCTCAATTTTGCCCTTATTAATGTGTTATAACTGTTATATTGATCATATATATATATATATATATATATATAATACTTTATGCATATGGAACAAATGTGTATAGCATATGTGGACCTGGCTGATGATCATGCAGGATTCCAGTGTTTCAGATTGACTTGATGGACAACTGGTAGGGAGATGGATTATGTATGTGTGTGTGTGTGTGTGTGTGTGTGTGTGTGTGTGTGTGTGTGTGCGCTCATATGAACAGGGCCGCTCTGTCTCAGAAATGGCCTCAGGCAGGTTTTGACGGACAGATGGACAGTCCGTTTGAGACAGAGATCCTTTTCAGCCAATGAGAAGACAGGAACCCCGCTGTGTCCACGGTGACAGTTGCCATGAGTGATTGCATCCGGACCCCCCGACGATGCTTTCGGGGTGAGCTGGGCTCAGGCCCCCTATGACTGTTTTAAAAGGTGAGAGGTCTGCTGATCTCCCCTTCACTTTTCAATCATGAGACCATCTGCTATTGTTTCTCTGAGCTGCTGTGAGAGAGAGAGAGAGAGAGAGAGAGAGAGAGTGTGTATGTGTGTGTGTGTGTGTGTGGTCAGGTTCATGTAACTGAAACTCTGTGACCAAAAACAACCCTAGTATTACAAAATGTTAAATTATAGTAAGATTTATTTTACTGTCAGTGTTCAGTAAATACAGTAATAGCTAGAGGTTTGGACACACCCACTCAAGTGTTTTTTCCTTATGCTACCAAATTGCATGCATATAATACATGTGATGGAATATATCATTGCATATTAGTAATTATATACATATAATCCATGGGACATTTTATATATATATATATATATATATATATATATATATATATATATATATATATATATATATATATATATATATATAATTTAGATAGATATGTGCATACTGTATAATTCATATGGGACATGCATATAGATAGCTACATACAGATAATTCATATAGGACATATCATTACCTACATACATACCTTATAATTAATTATACATACGTATAATTCCTATAAGATGTATTATTACCTATAAATACTTCATATAGGACATATTATTACATATATTACTTACATACATATAACATATATGGAGCATATTGATACTTATAGCTACTTCCATATCATTTGCAACTGTAACAACTGCAATTTCCCCCTGGGATCAATAAAGGAATCTGAATTGCTGTCAGAACAAAAACCTTGTAACTCCTTTGAAAATACTAGCTGACATTTACATTGTGGGGACGTTTCAGGAAGAGCAGACCAAAAGAAATGGTACAAAATTGACTTTTTTCTTCTGACAGCAATGATAACAGACATGGGACATATGACACATAGGCACTTACATAAAATACATATTAGACATGTTTTTATTACATACCTGGTTTTAATTTGTTCTTCATTATTTTTTATCAATTGAGCTGCTGATGGAATCTAACAACTCTTTGTGATGGCAGGGGCTTCAGATAGAAATCTGGAGCCAAACTTTATACTTCAAAATAATTCCTAAGACACCAACATTTTTAAAAAAGCAAGAAATGTATGTTATTGTTTTTGCATCATCTAAATAAATACCCTTGAACAATGTGTTAGGTGCCTAAGACCAGTACTGCCCCGTACTGTCTATATGTAGGACTGTGTGGGACGCGCCACATTTTAGATTAATAAAGAACGCATTAAATCTCTGAAATAAGTGTAATTATGAAAGGACCAAGAAATGCTAATCATATCCAGAATAATACTCTATTTCATCCCCAAAGTGTCCCCCATTTGCCTTGATGTAGTAGTCTTTGCATTTCATGAGAAGCAATGTTGGATCTCCATGCAATTCGTCTTAATGTACAAAAGGTCCTCAAGATTATGAATATTTTCATACTTGGTCCAGAAACATCTTGTTATTATTCCTTGCCAATCACTCAAACAGGTAATAAGATTACCTTTAACCCAGAAGCAGCCTCAGAGAGGAATTTTCATTTTGAAGCGAAGGAATGGGACGAGATCATTGAGATCACTGAGCAAATGTTCAGAGATATTAAAACATGCCTTGTTCAATTTCAGACTTGCCGTAGATTTGATAGAACTCACAGTAGGTCATTACAATCTCTGAAAGATTCTCCAAATTGTTGGCTTCGTCAGGCAGAGGAGGCAACCCATCATCCATAGTGCCTTTCAAAACCAAGGAACCACCAAGATGTACTGAATTTCCCAAAAATATCCAGATATCCCATCTACTTCAACTACTTGAAGTTGCACTTATTGCTTTTCAACTGTGCAGAGCTTGTATAATCTCCATTGAAAAGGATATCCAGTAGACTAATACACTCTGGAGCAGCTACACATAAGCCTGAGATCACTATGCCCAATGCCAAATGACCCCCAGCGGTGGTCTTTGGAGCAATGGCATTGCTCTGGAGTCTCTGGAGTGACAGAGCACCAATGTATGGCATAAACTCTACTGCACAGCCACACTGACCTGCACTCCTCTATGTGTCATTTTTTCATCCATAATAACACACTAGCAACAACCTCAGATACCTTAGCAACCACCTAGAAACACCACAGCAACCACCTTGGATACTATGACAACCACCTTGTAACATCTTATCAATCACCTGGGATACCATAGCAAACGTGTAGGAACACTGTAGCAACCATCTAGATCAATCACTTAGCAACACCTTGGTAATAATCTGGGACATTATAGCAACTGCCTAGCAACCAACTGGTGATACAATACCAAACCCCTAGCAGCACCATGACAACCACATGTGCTATCTCAGCAACACCTTAGCAACC
Organism: Pygocentrus nattereri; assembly: GCF_015220715.1. Classification (NCBI taxonomy): domain Eukaryota; kingdom Metazoa; phylum Chordata; class Actinopteri; order Characiformes; family Serrasalmidae; genus Pygocentrus; species Pygocentrus nattereri. The sequence continues at coordinate 42,343,763 of NC_051216.1, forward strand.
ACCTTGCGTACTGTGAGTGTGAATGTTTATGTCTGTGTGACTGCCCTGCAATGGACTGGTGACCTGTCCAGAGATTATCCTGCCTTCCACCCAATGACTGCAGGGATAGGCTCCAGCACCCTGTGACCCAGAAGGATAAGTGGCTTAGATCATTATTATTATTATTATTATTATTATCAGTAGTAGTAGTAGTAGTACTATTACAACTAATACAGTGTAGATTTAAATGACAAACTAGACACTTGACTGGTATTTTTAGGTTTTATGCAGTGGTTTGGGAGCAGTAAGTGATGAAAAGTTAAATAATATGGTCATTATCTACATAAAGTATGACAAAGTATGCACTTGAGTATTTAATATGTCATATTTTCTTCCAAAGTTAAGAAAAAATAGTGGGAGTAACAGCTTGTGGCGATTCCTGTCTAACAGCCTGTTCCTCCTTGAGGCTGTAAAAAAGGATTAATATGTTCCTCACCTCAGATCTTCATTCATCAGGGATGCTTTGAGAGACCACTCACTGCGGCAAAGCTGGAAAGCAGCATGTCCTTCTCACTGTGCATTCTTTCAGCACTCACTGGCCATTGAGCAGGTAGACCTACCACACTCCTATTACTTTGTAGGTTTAGAGTTACTGACTGTAGCCCATCTGTTGCTCATTAGCAACATGCTGTTGCACTGGCATGACTGTATCAGGGATTGTGGCGAAGTTGGTGTTTTAAACATCGTATACAGGCCAGTTTATTAGAAACCCATTACTTGTAGTTCCACTTTACTGGTGTACAGTTAGAGACTGTAGCCCATTTGTTGATGAAGCACTCAGTGGACTCTCAGTAACATGTCAAAAACATATGAGGATCAGGATTAGGTTTTAGGTTGAGGTTAAGGTTAATGTTAGGGCCAGGATGAGGGTAAGGTTTTGCCTAATGTAAGTAACATATTAAGTCTACAGCATGTAGATATCAACCACATCAACAATACTATCTACTTTATGTAAGTAATGTATTAACAGAGCATCTACAAGATGTTTACCTCAATGTATTCAGATGCTGCGCAACTGCTACCTCACTGATATGTTGTTGATGTGTTACTGATAATCTGTTAAGAGCTTATTAATCACCTACAAAGTATGACTCAGTGTTCTATGAGTTTATTTACTTGCTTAAACTAGGCTTTCCACAAGGTTTAGGAGTTTGTTTATGGGAATTTTTGACCGTTCTTCCAGAAGTGTATTTGTGAGGTCAGACACTGATGTTGGACGAGAAGGCCTGGCTTGCAGTCTCTGCTCTAATTCATCCCAAAGGTCTTCTATAGGGTTGGGGTCAGGACTCTGTCCAGGCCAGTCAAGTTCTTCCTCACCATACTCTGCTGCTGTTGTTGCCAATCGCTTCCACTTTGTTATAATTCCATTGTGGAATATTTAGTAGTGAGGGAATTTCACGACTGGACTTGTTGCACAGGTGGCGTCCGATCATGGTACCGCACTGGAATTCACTGAGCTCCTGAGAGCGACCCATTCTTTCACTAATGTCTGTAGAAGCAGTCTGCAGGCCTAGGGGCTCGGCTTTATACACCTGTGGTCATGGAAGTGATTGGAACACCTGAATTCAATGATTTGAATGGGTGAGTGAATATTTTTGGCAATATAGTGTATTTAGAGTTGAGTTTTCTGTCAGTTCCCTGTCAAAAAGAAGAGCTTAATGGTACTTAATGGCCTTTTGGACTATAAATTCAATAAACGGAGGGTGGTCTTAGACTTTTATGCAGTGCTGTATGTATGTCAGTGAGCTCATCTCTGCTCGGTGATGTTGAACACGTCTGCCGTCTCTCCTTTTCAGGCCTCTGTCAATCCATTAATCACACACATCTGCTGCCTTCATCTAGCGTCCTCTGAGACAGCCATGTGTGTGTTTTTGAGAGAGAGAGAGAGAGAGAGAGAGAGAGAGATGGATAGAGAGAGCACTTCTGTACTATTTTTTACCAGAATACATCATTAGCTCTACTTTAGGACAATCTCTGTATCTCAGTATACTCACTGTACAGTAGCAGAGTTATTTTGGATCAGTGTGTCATCATCAGTGAACAGCTAACTGTGTGTGTGTGTGTGTGTGTGTGTGTGTGTGTGTGTGTGTGTGTGTGTGTGTGTGTGTGTGTGTGTGTGTGTGTGTGTGTGTGTGTGTTTTCCACATCTGTCTTGGTGCCTCTTCTAAGTTTGATTTGTGGTCACACAAATGACTTTAATATTCTGTAAATATCCCTTAATACCCTTTGATGAATGTGTTTGGTGCCTTCCTCTCATTCTAGAGAGAGAGGGAGAGATGGATAAACAGAAAGAAGGAGAGAGAGATGGAGAGATGGAGATAGATAGATAGACAGATAGATAGATAGATAGATAGATAGATAGATAGATAGAGGAGAGAAGAAGAGAGAAAGGTGAGAAAGAGAAAAGGAAAGAGAGAGAGGTGAAGTTGAAAGAGTGAGGAAGAGTGTAGAAGGAATGAGAGGAGAAGGAGAGACAAAGGAGAAAGAGGGAATGAGAGAGAGAGGAAGGTGAATGAGCAAGAGAGAGAGTGAGATTGAGTGAGAACGTGGCAAAGAAAGAAATAAAAGAAAGGGATGGAGAAAAAGAAAAAAGATGAAAGACTGAGGAACGGGAGATGGAGAGTGAAAGAGAGGAAGGAGAGAGAGAAATGCGAAGTCAGATAAGAAAACATAAAACATAAAAAACAGATAAGATGAAATAAATCCAACACATTCTTTGAGAATAGTTAACTTTGAGAAGAAGGTGGATCTTCTCAAAGCTGAGAACCTTCTGTGTGTCAGTGACACTAACCTACACTTGAGCCTCACCACCTCACTCTAACATTGTATTTGATTGGATCACTGTAAACGCTCTGTAGATGCTCTGTAAATGCTCCAGAGTCTCTGTAGATGCTCTGTAGATGCTCTGTAGATACTTTGTAGATGCTCTGTAAACGCTCTGTAGACGATCTGTAGATGCTCTAGATTCTCTGTAGATGCTCTGTATATGCTCTGAAG
>NC_051216.1:42354298-42356798 GCF_015220715.1 Pygocentrus nattereri
TTTCCACTTTTTGAAATTAAGCAAGATCATTTTTGCTGTGGGAAAAACAACAACAAAACAAAGTACTTGTGGAAGAGTACATAGCTGAGCTCCAAAGAGCTGCCAGATACAGCTGGTGTAGCTCATTTGTTAACCAAGATTGTTTAGCTATACTCAGTATTAACAAAAGAGAAGCAGGAATCATTTGCAACGTTTCTTCACTAGATTGATCAGTCATTACGTTAAAACCACCTCTTTGCATCTACATTCATTGTCTATTTTATCAGCTCCACTTACCATATAGGTGAGCTTTGTAGTTCTATACTAATGCTCTCTTATTAAGTTAAGTGATACTTTTTTTTTTGATCCCACAACTGGAGAAATTCCACCTCCGCATTTAACCCATCCCTGAAGTGAAACACCACATACACACTAGTGAACACACACACTAGGGGGCAGTGTGCACACTTGCCCGGAGCGGTGGGCAGCCCTATCCATGGTGCCTGGGGAGCAGTTGGGGGTTAGGTGTCTTGCTCAAGGATACCTCAGTCATGGACTGTCGGCCCTGGGGATCGAACCGGCAACCTTCCGGTCACAGGGCCAGCTCCCTAACCTCCAGCCCACGACTGCCCCTAACTTTGATTGACCTATGCAAGACGAGTTATTAGTGGTCCATCCATCCATCCATTATCTTCCGCTTCTCCGGGGTTCGGGTCGCGGGGGCAGCATCCTAAGCAATGAAGCCCAGACCTCCCTTTCCCCAGCCACTTCCACTAGCTCTCCAAGGGGGATTCCGAGGCGCTCCCAGGCCAGCTGGGCGATATAGTCGCGCCAGCGTGTCCTGGGTCTTCCCCGGGGTCTCCTCCCAGGTGGACTCGCCTGTGACACCTCCCGAGGGAGGCGTCCAGGAGGCATCCTAACCAGATGCCCGAACCACCTCAGCTGGCTCCTCTCGACGTGGAGAAGCAGCGGCTCTACTCCGAGTCCCTCTCGGATGACCGAACTTCTCACCCTATCTCTAAGGGAGAGTCCAGCCACCCTGCGGAGGAAAATCATTTCGGCCGCTTGTATTCGCGATCTTGTTCTTTCGGTCATTACCCAAAGCTTATGACCATAGGTGAGGGTAGGAACGTAGATCGACCGGTAAATCGAGAGCCTTGCCTTATGGCTCAGCTCTTTCTCTACCACAACAGACCGGTAAAGAGCCCGCATCACTGCTGACCCAGCACCAATCCGCCTGTCAATCTCCCGCTCCCTTGTACCATCACTCGTGAACAAGACCCTGAGATACTTAAACTCCTCCACTTGAGGCAAGAGCCTATCCCCGACCCAGAGAGGGCTCTCCACCCTTTTCCGCCTGAGAACCATGGTCTCGGATTTAGAGGTACTGATTCTCATCCCAGCCGCTTCACACTCGGCTGCAAACCGATCCAGTGAAAGCTGAAGTTCGCGGCCTGATGTCCCCAATAGGACCACATCATCTGCAAACTTATAAAGTTATTAGTGGTGTTTACATTTATTTAATGGTCAGGGCTAACCAGCAGGCCAAAAGTTTTATTACACACTTCTATAACTTAAGAATAGTTTAGCCAGTTTGCAATGAACCCCATGTAGTTACTGATTAATAAGCCTTAGTAGGTAATAAATAAGCCTGGGATTTTAAAGGGATTAATTACTGTCATGTTGATTATTATTGGGGTGTTTGTTGGTATTAATCTATAGAATGTTTACCATGTACAGTTCTTAATGTTCTCCGTATGCTACTCATTTTATGCCAATGCCCTGCATGGTTTCATATATTCTGATCGTAATGTACATCATTGAAGTTTATACAATGGATTGTTTGATTGGTCAGTCATTATGTGAGGCTAGTTATTGACAGAATGTTCCCTCTTTTTTTACTTCTTTTCACACTTGAAAACATGTTGAAGCTCCAGCTTTTAAAGTGGTCCCCAACTTCTACCAACCACTTGCATTTGGCAGCTGATCCAATGAATTGCTTGTGGAAAAGCTTTTGACATTTTTATTGCGTTTTTGTTTATTTCATTGAGATAACAGAAATGACAAATATACCTGATAGACAAACTCTCTGCTCCTTCTTCTTTATTCTTTTTGGCTATTTGCAAAGTGAGTCGCTCAATTTGAGAATCCCAAATATGGGGCAGGCATCAATAATTCATGCGGAAGCCAAACTGAGAGTGAATTATTAATTAGCAAAGTGTCAATATTTAGTAAACAGTGTATTTTTGCATCCCAGTGGAGCTCCTGTTACATTTCACCCGTCTAAACTGCTGCTAGAGCTTTAAAGCAGTGACAGATGCTTACTATAAATTACCTAGAAGATCATTCTTACTTACACCCTGTTGTGTATTCCTGCATTTGTGGGATTTCTGTGGTCTTCTGCTTTACTTCACCTCACCTAATGCCGACCAGCCTCTTTTTTAATGACTGCTGCAGTTTTGGAGGATGTACCCACAACATTAACATGTTCATGTGCCCGTCTTTCTGGGGACATTTGGTC
>NC_051216.1:42366798-42421798 GCF_015220715.1 Pygocentrus nattereri
GTGCTGTGTGAAAAAGTGATACCCCCCAACAAAGTGAAGTAGACCAAAATATCCTCAAAAAAACAAATGAGAAGCAATATAATTGAGATCTATCAGTCTGGAAAAGGTTCTAAAGCCATTTCTAAAGCTTTGGGACTCCAGCGAACCACAGTAGGAGCCATTATCCACAAATGACGAAAACATGGAACAGTGGTAAACCTTCCCAGGAGTGGCTGGCCGACCAAAATTACCCCAAGTGCAGCGATGACTCATCCAAGAGGTCACAAAAGGCGCCACAACAACATCCAAAAAAACTGCAGGCCTCACTTGTCTCGGTTAAGGTCAGTGTTCATGACTCCACCATAAGAAAGAGACTGGGCAAAAATGGCCTGCATGGCAGAGTTCCAAGATGGAAACTGCTGCTGAGCAAAAAGAACATAAAGGCTCGTCTCATTTTTGCCAGAACACATCTTGATGATCCCCAAGACTTTGGGAGAATACTGTGTGGACTGATGAGACAAAAGTTGAACTTTGTGGAAGGTAGCATAGCATTTCAGAAAAGGAACATCATACCAACAGTAAAATATGGTGGTGGTAGTGTGATGATCTGGGGCTGTTTTTGCTGCTTTGGGACCTGGAAGACTTGCTGTGGTAAATGGAACCATTAATTGTGCTGTCTACCAAAAAATCCTGAAGAAGAATATCTGGCCATCTGTTCGTGGCTTCAAGCTGAAGCGCACTTGGATTCTGCAGCAGGACAATGATCCAAAACACACCAGCAAGTCCACCTCTGAATGGCTTAAGAAAAACAAAATGAAGACTTTGGAGTGGCCAAGTCAAAGTCCTGACCTGAATCCGACTGAGATGCTGTGGCATGACCTTAAAAAGGCGGTTCATGCTTGGAAACCCGCCAATGTGGCTGAATTACAACAATTCTGCAAGGATCAGTGGGCCAAAATTCTTCCACAGCGCTGTAAAAGACTCATTGCCAGTTATCGCAAACACTTGATTGCAGTTGTTGCTGCTAAGGGTGGCCCAACCAGTTATTAGGTTTAGGGGGCAATCACTTTTTCACACAGGGCCCTGTAGGTTTGGATTTTTTTTTCCCTTAATAATAAAGACCTTCATTTATAAACTGCATTTTGTGTTTACTTATGTTATCTTTGTCATATATTTAAATTAGGTTGGTTGATTTGAAACATTTAAGTGTGACGAACATGCAAAAGAATAAGCAATCAGGAAGGGGGCAAACACTTTTTCACACCACTGTATTTACAGCCAAGATGGTCAAATGGACATAAAGTGTGGCTCCCAAGGAGGTTTGATTTTTGTTGAAATGACAAAATGAGTCTTCTGAACATTTGGGATGCCGACCCCTGGCCTAAACCAAGTTGTAAAGGCAGGAATGCAGCTAAATGCAAATATGGAGTTACTGACCACACACTCTCCATGAGCTTTAGCATGACTTCTTTGTTAAGAAGAAAATCCATTTTCTTTTTTAATGTCATACAATTTTCTGGTAACTTTGGCCCCAAAACCAAAGTGGCTCCAAATTACAAGCAAACAATGGCCACATTTTCCATATGCAGTCTCTTCCCCCATTGCTTATGCACTGTTCTCCATTTAGAGCCACTTAAAGTTGTGCTCTGTGAAAAAGGCTGGTTCTGACTCACCATTTCGGGTTATTTTTGCATTCTTTTCAAATCAGTCTCCACTATATGTAATGTTAATGAAATTTGGGTGATGCCAAAACAAAACCCTCATTACAAGACCCTCTTGTAATCCTCTTAAAATCCAATGCCCTTAGAATTGAACTCATTTAATCTTAGCTGAACTGTCCACTCCTTTCCTGTTCACAGGAGATTCCTACATTGCCACTCGTTCCACGTCCATCCAGCCCATCCAACCTGCCCTGAAGTGGTTTTGGCCCGAGGCGGCCATTTCTATCCCACTGCCCGTGCTCAGATGTTTCGCCCAATTAGAGCACAGGTATGCTGGTGTTTAACATGCATCGTCCAATCGCGGCGCTTCGAGACATAGCCGTATCCCTTTACATTGATCGGCCAGGAGAAAGCCAACTGGTCCACTAAACTCAAGGCTTTCACAGAAAGGAGTGTCTGTTATCAACGGAGGAGTAGAAACCAAAAAAGGAGCGAAGGGGGGGGCACACAATTATATCGGGGGTCTGCAATCGAGACGCGCTCTTTCAGGAAGGTTTCCAGCCGGTTTGAAAGGCAAGACGAGTTAAGCGGCACTAGCGATAGTGGTTTGGAAAGGCCACTTTTTTGGCCGTGGTTTCGCCTTGCACTGTTTGTGTGTGTGTGTGTGTGTGTGTGTGATAGTGTAGTTGATACACTCCGAGAACAAATCAGCCTTGTAATGAAAAGTCTGGGTTTGGATTCATGGCCCCGCATTTGAGATACTGTATTTTTGGTCTTGAGTGGGTTTTAACTGATTTAAAAAATGTTCATATATATATATATATATATATATATATATATATATATATATATTTCATTTGAAGGCAAAAACATAAGCAACCACTGATACATCTATTGTAAACATGCCTACTCACCTCCTACAGTAAGTTGAGTTCTGTTTTTTCCTATTTCAAAACTAGGAAAATCATCCCCAGATCATGAATCTTGGTGGGAGGAAGTCCTGGAAAACTATATAACATATTTATAAGCTTCTACATCAGAGCATTTTTTTTGGTATCACAGTAGGGGGTGGGGGTAGGATGCACAATGGTTATGTGATGTATTGGCACAATGCATGTTGGGTTTTGTGAGAAAACAATGATGGACAAAAATTCAAAAATGATACAAGATTATGAATTCTGTCAAACTGATGAGGCTGAAGGATTTATGTCAGTGATGCTCAATGCACATTTACATGTATGTGGTTGTAGCCAAGAACTAAGAATCCCAATAATTTGTTACACTCAGCTTCACTATTACACTATATTTCTAAAAGTATCCGCTCGTCTGCCTTCACATATGAAATTGAGTGGCATCCCATTCTTAATCCATAGGGTTTAATATGATGTCGGACCACCCTTTGCATCTATAAAGGACCACCTTTTGCAGTCTCCACTCGAATTCATCCCAAAGGTGTTCTGTTGGGTTGAGGTCAGGACTCTGTTCAGGCCAGTCAAGTTCTTCCACACCAAACTCGCTCATCCATGTCTTTATGGACCTGCTTTGTGCGCTGGTGCGCAGTCATGTTGGAACAGGAAGGGGCCGTCACCAAACTGTTCCCACAAAGTTGGGAGCATGAAATTGTTCAGAAACATTAAGAGGTACTTTCACTGGAACTAAGGAGCCCAACTCCTGAAAAACAGCTCCACACAATAATCCCACCTCCACCAAACTTTACACTTGGCACAATCCAGTCAGATAAGCATCGTTCTCCTGGCAACCACCAAACCCAGACTCATCTATTGGATTGCCAGACGGAGAACTATGATTCATCACTCCAGAGAACACGTCTCTGCTGCTCTAGAGTCCAGTGGCGGCGCTTTACACCACTGCATTCGACGCTTTGCATTGTGCTTGGTGATGTAAGGCTTGGATGCAGCTGCTCGGCCATGGAAACCCATTCCATCAAGCTCTCTACGTTGTTCTTGAGCCAGTCTGAAGGCCACATGAAGTTTGGAGGTCTGTAGTGATTGACTCTGCAGAAAGTTGGTGACCTCTGCGCACTATGCCCCTCAGCATCCGCTGACCCCGCTCTGTCATTTTTCGTGGCCGACCACTTCATGGTTGAGCTGCTGTCGTTCCCAATCTCTTCCACTTTGTTATAATCCCACTGACAGTTGACTGTGGAATATTTAGCAGTGAGGAAATTTCACGACTGGACTTGTTGCACAGGTGGCGTCCGATCACAGTACCACGCTGGAGCTCACTGAGCTCCTGAGAGCGACCCATTCTTTCACTAATGTCTGTAGAAGCAGGCTGCAGGCCTAGGGGCTCGGCTTTATACACCTGTGGCCATGGAAGTGATTGGAACACCTGAATTCAATGATTTGGTTGGGTGATTGAATACTTTTGGGAATATAGTGTATGTTTCTAAGTTGTCAGTTGTCACACAGTTGTCAAACAATAAAAGCTCACAAAGTCTAAATGTAAAGTAATTTTGCAGCACTGAGCTTCACAGAACAGTTTCACAGAACAGTTGTCAGTTTCTGTTAAATACGTCCTGTTTCTCATGTTTTTCATAAACTATGTCTATAGAAAAAAGTTTTGGGAGGGGGTTAGGGGGCTGGTTAGGAAGTTGTTCCACCAATAACAAAACAACTTTCCTTTTAAGGGTGCAAACATCCGCCCTGTCTGACCTTAGGTGGAAGCCAATGACATGGCAGAAATTTTGGGGTGGCATCTGGGGTTGCCAGTCAGATTTCAAGGAAGACTCTTGCCACCCTTTAAAAACATGTATGTCAATCATTTGCATTTACATGCACTTAATAATCTGATAACTGAAGAAAAACAGATGTCAGTAATGCAATCAACACATTTACATGCACCTAAGTTATCAGATAATGGGGAAACTCCATGTCTACATGAGTCAGGCAGTAACCAGATTTCTGCTTTGCAACCAGCCAGTAAACTCACAGAAGACAACGTGATGTAAACGTAACGGGGGGCTTGCTGGGGCTTTTTTTATGTGACATTGCACCACTTTACCTGAAACTATGAACAGACATCATCTAGAAGATGAAGAATATTCAAAGACTTCATCCAGCATGCAGTCAGTTTCAGTGTCACTTCAAAAGTGTTTTGCTGCATCTCACAGCAACACTGCTTGCTTATTTCTGGTGGAAATCTGAAAGAAATCAGAGTAAGAGTTCACATGCATTGAGAAATCTGATTACTGAGCTAAAATCCAGCTCTCTTTATCCGATTTCTTAATCAAATTTCTAGACCTTAATCTGATTTAAGAAACCAGATTATGCTGTTTACACGACCATTTGAAAAATTAGGTAACTGCAGAAATATGATTGTGCTCGGATTATTGAGTGCATGTAAACACATTCATCTAAATAAAAGAAAGCCCTTTAAAGCAGTTTGATGAGAAATAGGTAATTGTTGAAAAACCTATTGACCCAGATTGATAGGAATCAGAGGTTGTAATGTCTAAAGCCATTTTATTTACTATGCAAAATTATAAGCGAACCTTCTGCGATTTCCTAGGTAATGCTGATAACAGTGAAACTGTGTCAAACAAGTTTCTGGGAGTGAGCTGTTGGGGGCTGTAAACTCAGCTAGTCCGTCCCTGTGAACCACTCTGTCCCTGTAACTTTCCCAAAAATGATGCAGCTCACATCAGAGTACTCAGGCTTTGTTTACATAATATCAATAGAAATATGAGAAGAAAATCCCTTAATGGTGAATTATTTCTTTGAAGCCCTGCTGTTAGTAGTTGCCATAATGCTGTAATTATCAATGTTTTAATGGCAGATGTTTTGCCAATACTAATGAAATCGTGGGACTTCAATATGAGCCAATATTATCAGCCACCCAATAACACTGAGAGGCTCTCAAATGATTCTGATTTGCAAGTTTGATAAAGCACACACAGCTCTAGGCTCGCCTGCTTCTTCTCATCGAAATGAACACGACAAAATTGTTTCAAAATCTCTCTCTCCCTGCTCTCCTGGGGCCAATTAGTCAACTTAAAATGTCTTCATTTTTCATTGGAATGTTCAGTAATCAGGATAATTGGAATTAAAAAGCCATTCTGATGCTGTGTGAAAGCATGAGGTGCTCACACTCGAACAGGCCGAGCTCGATTCAAACCAGAATCCACACAACATGAGTCTCATTAAAGAGGTAAAGGGGTCAGCCGCATAACCTCACTGTAATCTGCAACAAGCTTGCATAATTAATGCTTGAATGATTATGAAATATTGGTATTCCTGTTGGTTATGCATGTATACTTTCCATCTCTCTGGACTCTCTGAACTCACTGGCCATGTTATGTACAGTCATGACCATACAGTGTGGTACTTATATAGATTTAGTTGTACAACCCCAATTCCAAAAAAAGTTGGGATGCTGTGTAACTTTATTCACAAAAGAACATAGAACACATATCAGATGTTGAAAATGAGGCATTTACCATGTCATGAAAAACATTAACTCATTTAGAACTTGACGGCAGCAACACATCTCAAAAAAGTTGGGATAGGGGCAACAAAATGCTGGGAAAGTAAGTGGTAGCAATGGAAAACACCTGGAGGAGTGATTTCCAACCAACTCATATGACTTGATTTAAAAGGAGGGTTTTAGAGTCTCTCAGAAGCAAAGATGTGCAGAGGTTCACCAATCTGTGAAAAACTGTTCACAGAAAAATGTTCCTCAATGTAAAATTGCAAATACTTTGGATAGTGCTCCATCTACAGTACATGATATCATCAAAAGATTCAGGTAATTTAGAGAAATCCCTCTATGCAAGGGACAAGGATGACTGTCAATATTGGATGCTCGAGATCTTCAGGCAATCACTGCATAGGCTCAGGACCACTTGCAGAAATCACTGTCTGTAAGAACAGTTCACCAAACAATCCACAAAAGCAAGGTAAAGCTGTATCGTACGAAGAAGAAGCCATATGTCAACATGATCCAGAAACGCCGCCGCCTTCTCTGGGCCAAGGGTCATTTAAAATGGACAGAAGCAAAATGGAAAACCTCTGTGGTCAGATGAATCAAAATTTGAAATTCCTTTTGGAAACCACAGAGAGCAAAAAGAGAGCATAGTCTCTGATGGTATGGGGTTGAATTAGGGCCTATGGCATGGGCAGCTTACACATCTGGAAAGGCGCTATCAATGCTAAACAGCATATAGAGGTTTTAGAACACCATTTGCTCCCATCCAGGCAACGTCTGTTTCAGGGAAGGCCTATTTCAGCAAGACAATGCCATACCACATGCCTCATTCATCACAACAGCATGGCTTTGCAGAAGAAGAGTCCGAGTGCTGAACTGGCCCGCCTGCAGTCCAGACCTTTCACCAATTGAAAACATTTGGCGCAGCATTAAATGAAACTTCTGGTAAAGAAGACCAGGACTGTTGAGCATAATATATATATATATATATTATGTATGTGTAAAATTGGCTTGGCCTTCAGGAGCAGCTGGACTGCCAGCATATTTAGAAAGTAACAGCTAAATCAACCAGTCACAATTTCAAAATAAATAAATAAATAAATATCAGAAAAAAATGTGACATTAGGCCTTCTAGAGAAATGTTACTTTAGGCCTTCTGAAACAGAAACCTGACCAGTTTTAGTTGGTTTTATGTCATAAGTAGACTTCATATGTAAACTCTCTTAGGCCCAATTTTACATGAGGACGCAGGAACTTTGAGCTACGCAGACGGGGTTTCTCACGTGGTTGCGTTGAAAAATGTACAAGCACAAGCGGGAGCAGCAATCTGAGCGTTACAGCAAGGGGCGCTATAACAACAGCCAAGCCGGACCAAGTGGTTTCGCACCCCATACCCTCAACTGCCATAGCAGCCGAGCAGTTGAGTCTCATGCAAAGATGGCTTGCATAATCATAAAAATATGATACATTATCACATTTCCATTTCAAGAAAAGAAGTAAAGCAGCCCACTCTCCTCTACTGTCCACATTTAGCTCTTGAGGCGGCTGGAATAACAGCCCTCTATCGCCCCCTTCGGTGTGTTTGTACAGAAGCACCAAGCATTTGCAGTGCGTTGAACGAGCGCTGTCGTGTCCTTGCGTGAAGTATTTTTTTGGGCCTTAAACTGTGCTAGATTACTGCACTGGTACCGGCACACTTCTGTCGAAGCGTTCACTTCCATTTATTATCCATCAAATCATCCAGCAATACAGTGATGCAATATACTGTTAGGAAGCTTGAAATCTTGCAAACGATTTTATGATCAGTAATTCACAGCCATAATAATGTCTCATTTGGAACATAAGCGCTGAATGAAGGAACACTAGCAAATCTGTGGGTTCTTACCTTCAAAGCCTTGCCGCTCTCCACAGAGACACCATATTTATCATATTCTTATTAACACGTCAACAGTCAGATAAACTCCTCCACTCTGTGCCAGCAGTTCATATAATCATTCTAATGATCGAAAAAATCGTATTACCTTTCAAATGAGATGACTATAGCCTAATGTCTGCGGGAACAGCGCTCCCTGTTCTTTGGATATTTCAGAAATGTGGTGAGAGTTACAGGTTCAATTATTATTATTTTTTAATGTCAAGAAAACCTACACATTTATATATATTCAGTACCTACCTATTCAGCCTACAGCTAATTTAGCCCCACCTATTCACGCTGACTTCATAAGCAGCGTTTCAGCCAGTGTTTCAACAGTGCCGGACCAATTAGAACAGAGAACAAAAAGAGGTTTGAAAATAGTCAGGTGAAAATGAATTGTGGGTGTTTTCTGATACATCAAGCCCAAACACATGTATACGTCTGGAGAAAAATAAATGAATAAGCAAGGAAAATGTGGGCCTTGATTTTTGTTAAGGTGCCTTTTGTTGTTGTTGTTGTTGTTGTTGTTTTGTTTTTAATTTGGTGACATTTATAATATGGATCTTAATTGTACTATAACTTTTCTCTTAGTTGTTATGGGAAAAAAGTTATCATCCTTGTTCATTATTAGAAGTCTAGTATGTTTATCTGCAATTTGGTTTTGAGTCATTCATTGATTGATTAGCTTTGCATCTAAGCTTTCAAACAGTGATTCCAAACTCTTGAACGGTACAAACTTATACAAGATTTAAAACACCCCCACCATTAAAATGGTACCCCACCCCCCACCCCCATCACCCAAAACGATGCTAGTTGGTGTCTGCTGGCTGACGTTCGAAAAGATGCAGTGGCTCTTTACAGGTCTCAGAATAAGCCTTCTAGCTTCACCCTCCTAGCGCTGGTGGTATCATGCGGTATCAGGGGAGTTCTAACTAGTGGTTGGAATTGGATACGACTAAATTGGGGTTCTGTATAGAAGATGTGGTTCGTTTCACTTAGAAAACTCAAGAAAACGTCATTTGACAAGAGGTACCCAAACTTTTGCCTATATGTTCGAATGACTGGAAAAGCATGAATGATTAAGTCTATGAAATTTCTGTAAATGGTCTGGACAGCAGGCTTATTCATGGCGCGCCTGTCAGTTCTATCACCCAGTGATTTGCTGAATGTTGTTGACTTACAGCATAATCATTATCCCAGTATCATTACTGACGAGCAGCAATAATGGTGGATTTCTTAGGGCTTTCTAAGTGGTTTTGGCTGAGCTGAAAGGTCCACTTTTAGTGTTTGTGTTGGTTTGTGTACCAAAAACGGTCTTAATTCATTTTTCAATTAGCCTATTTTTGTTACTGTACCTTTAAGATTGATATATATAAATAAGCTCCACTCTGAATGGCTGCTTTGTAGCGGTAACCTCATTCAAAAAGCACTCTGGGCTTCAGTGTGAATGGGTAGGGCTAGACTGCTGTAGGCTGAATAGGCAACATGCTGACATCAAATTCAATGGGCATATATTTCTCACTTTCAATATTTGATATGTTTTTGCTTGTTCTTTTCAAATAAATATAGGGTTTAAATGATTGGCACATCATTGCATTCTGTTTTTATTTACATTCTGTTCCAATGTTCTATAGAAATGGGGTTGTATATGCAAATGTGTTTCTGTGATCACAAAAACAATGAATTAAACTTTTTGGCATTTTAGCATCCATATATGCAGACAAGAGTGCACGGCACATTTTGAACCTTTAACAGGGTTTACAAAACAGTGAGCATACTTTGGATTTCTACTATTTGGACCCTTCAATGTTTCCACACCTGCTCAGCCTTCTGCTACCTGCGACTTTAAAATATCAGCAACGTCCCTGAAAATATCAGAGCAGATTTTGATCCAGATTCGGAAGCAGATGGCTCAGGTCCTCTACTGTTTTCCCAAAGGTCACGATTTCATAACTTATCCTAAAGCAGCAATAAGAAAATAAAGTTAAAATAAATAATAAAATTGTTTGTCTTTGGTTCTTAAGGGACTTCCTGAAGTTTTGAATGTCAAGAACATTTTTAATACATTCACAGGCAAACTGTTCTCAAAGCATTTATTTAGCCATTCACAGCTTAATAAAATAAAAAGTGTTTCTGTGGGAAATTGTAGCACAAACATTGATATTGGACAAGAAAGCCTGGCTTACAATTCATGTTCTAGTTCTTGCTGTGTTCAGTGGGGTTAAGGTCAGGGCTCTGTGCAGGCCACGGGAGGTCCTCCACACCTAACTCGTCAAACTATGTCTTGATGGACCCTGCATTGTGCACAGGGGCTCTGCTGGAACAGGAAAGGGTCTTCCCCAGACTTGTGCCACAAATTTGGAAACATGTAATTGTTTAAAACATCTTTATATGCTGTAGCATTAACATCACCCTTCATTGGAACTAAGGGGCCTGAAAAGCAGCCCCAGCTCATTATTCCTCCCTCACCAAACATTACAGTTGGCACTATGCATTCTGGTAAGCAGTGTTCTCCTGGCATCCACCAAATCCAGATTCGTCCATCAGATTTTCAGCTGGAATGACCGTTTATGAATTATTATGTAAGTTATGTCCGTTGTCATAAAGGGCTTATGTAGGTATTGTGTTCTCTTAAGAACACTGTGCTTTCCTGTTCTCTATGAAAATAATGGCTGGATCGGAGCCCTGTCATGGTGGAAGGGCTTGTGTGGTCTAGGGATCTTCAGAGATAAGTCGTCAGGTTTCCCAAGGTGAACAGGTCTGGAGTGAAGACTTCCATGACTATGGGACACAAGAGATTGCACACCTTGCCCAGGAGAGGGTTACCAGGACCTACCCCTGGAGGCAAGCCTGGGGTTAGTGTTCCTCAGCGAGCACCTGGTGGCTGGGCAGCCCATGTAACCCAGCCAGGCTCAGCTCAAAAAGACAATGTGGAGGTACCATGTGAGCCCATCACCCACAGCACTGAGGACTGGTGCACTGCCATATAGGTATTAGGAGATGGCAGGGAGGTTCTTGGCAACGTGGACCCCTGTGGCAGAAACTGGCTCTCAGAATTTCAACACAATCTGAGGCAAATGTGCAATATTTAAGGATACAGTTTATGCAATGCTAATTGATTCAGCCTTACATTTCTTGTTAGCAACACTGGGCCTTATAATTCCAGTGCAAAACTAAAGAAGCGTGTCTTGGCTGATTGACCACATTTGGATTCAGGGGGAAATTGTACTGTTTTTTGCCAAGCTATTGCTTTAAGTATTGTTTCTGTTTGCTCTCAGATTGCTTCTCCCTGTAGCCTGGGACTGGGCACCCATACAATATTTAATTTAGAGGTTAGTGTGTTACCTCTTCATTACTTTGAGTATTCCCACGTTCCCCTCCTTCTGCTTTAAAGGAAAGAAGCTGCCGTTTTACACACAAAATTGTCTCACTGGCTCTCTCTCCTCCCACTCCTGTCTTCCCTGGCACTTTTGATTAGACACCCTTTTTCCCTCTGTTTCTGTGTGTGAAAGTTATGAGCTTCTCATAAACCCGACAAAAATAACATCCGCAGAAGCCTGGAGACGCTCGGCCATCTGTTGCCGTCATCTCTCTCTATCTCTCGTGATTTTTCTCTCACTTTCTGCCCCTTTGCAATAAGCGATGTGCGATTCTGACGGCGACTCACGATTAAAAATTATTCACCGTCCTTCAAAAAGCTCTCGAGAAGTGGAGTGGTGCGCGTGCCGGGGTGGTGAATTGCGTTATTCCCAGGCATTAGATGAACCATAAAAGGCCTTAACTCCACGCCACTCTTTAGCCACATTGGCTGCAGTTAGGTATTCTACACCAGCCACCTGCACTTCATTGGAGTGCTCACTTGAACAGAGTGTACACTCCAAAGTAGTGCATACTCACCGTAGGTCACGAGCGTGTTCACATGCATTTGATTTGCATGACTCCGTCCAAAATTTGAAGACATAAACAAAATGGATCTTTCTTCCTTTTGATCCTCCACTGTAGATGCTTTGCAGGTTGCTCATATTAAGCTAAACATTTATTCAGTCATTAAATTTAAATGACATTTACATATTTTCCACTTACCCCAGAGTCTACCGAGACATGTTTGATGTCCAGATTTTTCTTCTGTAGCAATGAGGCTAACGTTGCGAACAAGCTTCATGTCAATAGTCATCCAAATGTTTTCCATTGATGCCTCATCAAAACTTCTCTCAACCCCCCAGACTGCACCTAGGTCTTCACGAAGTTCAGGTGTCAATTGATGTTTTATTAGACTAAAATTGCTAACATTACAAATTAATAATTTGGGGCAGTCGTGGGCTGGAGGTTAGGGATCTGGCCCTGTGACCGGAAGGTTGCCGGTTCAATCCCCAGCGCCGACAGTCCATGACTGAGGTGCCCTTGAGCAAGACACCTAACCCCCAACTGCTCCCCGGGCGCCGTGGATAGGGCTGCCCACCGCTCCGGGCAAGTGTGCTCACTGCCCCCTAGTGTGTGTGTTCACTAGTGTGTATGTGGTGTTTCACTTGCATGGATGGGTTAAATGCGGAGATGGAATTTCCCTGGTTGTGGGATCAAAACAGTATCACTTACTTATTCAGTCAATATTTTTTCTTGAAATACATCACCGGAACTTTCTCAGCCTGCTCAAATCTTCATTAAGGTTGCCCAGTTTGTCAACGTGGCAAATTTGGATCTACCAGAAACATTTACCAAAACTGAAAATCTTGAGTTTATGAATTGTAGATATATGTTTATTAATAGTAAGGCTACCCACTGTGTTTAATTAGATGGTTAAACCACATCAACAAGTCTGCACAACCTTAAAGACAAGCTGGGTGCAACTTGGGGATGTATTAATGGAAAAGATTTGGGTGACTATTGAGTTTACTGGGATCTATTTTGTGCTAAATAGTTTTGTTCATGATTTTGTCTGTGAATCAAGGTAAGAGTTACGCTAATGATAGCCTGGTTGTATTTATTAGCCTACAGATCACTGGCTATGCTAGCAGTCACAACCCCAAAGGCTGTACAATGTATTTGCATTATGCATGCTGGGTTTTCTAATAAGAGAATACAGTTGAACAACAGTATGAAAATGATCTCAAACCATGAATTCTGTCAAATGAATTCAGCCAATTCTGTCGCTGAGGCTGATATAATGCTGTGCAACAGGACACAACAAACAAATAAATTCCAGTTTTAGGCCAGAATGCTCTTTCAAGCCTTTAGATGACTTTCATTAAGCTGATTTCTGGCATTCTACCACAGCTTCCAGAGTTGCAATGCCATGTTTATAACGTTCTTCAAATGGCAAGAACCCTAAGGAACTACTCAAGATGCAAAGAGAATTTTTCATTCAGAACTCTGCGACCCCATTGACGGTTCTTGAAGAGTCCTCATTTCAACGACTGCATGTAAACACATTTGATAGACCTGAAATTCATCATGAAGGTATTTAACATAAACATAACATTTTGCAGGGCTGCAGCACAGATCACATAAGCTTCATGATTTCCAGTGAATGGTGCACTAATTGAATGTGTCCCTACTTTGAAATGTTTACAATGGTAACAAGTTGTCATTCAAAACACATGAAGAAGCTTCAAATTGGATTTCTCTACAGGCCTCTAGCTCTTGCCATAGATTTGACAGCAGAAAGAAAACTCGTTCAATATGTTTTCCTTTCAAGGCGATGTTGTTTGCATGAGCACAGTTGGCATAACACTGAAGCTAATGGATTCAGGATTCAGGAAAGGAGGAATCATATTTCTATTGACCTATCCATGCTCCGTCCACAAATGTGTTCCATTTGTAGCTACTGTTGTAGGGTTGGACAGGTTCTGCAAACTGTTAGTAAAAATCTCACTGAGCAACCAACTCAGTTTTGTCAAAATGCATATATTTTGCCAATATTCTGTAAAATACGTGCAATCTAGTAATAATAGCTTGAATATGTCAATTTTCCACTGAATTCAGTTTGGTATGGTACTGTTTATTGTAGATGTTGGCCCATATAAATCAAAGTTTCTTAGCAATGAGCACTTACAATGGTATAAAAACAGTTTTGGATTCATGAAGTTGTCAAAGAAACAAATGGAGATCCATGAGCATTTCAATTTGAATTTCAATTTCAGTTGCACAGAGACAAGCATCTGCCCTGATACTATAAAGATGAAACTGATGAATTATGAAACCATCGCTGTGACTAATTTTACAAAATTGACCATAAAGTATTTTGACAAATAAGGGCCAATGTCTAAAAAGCTGCTTTCCAGAAATGCAGGAGAAACTCCTTAAGAGCTAGATAAAGAATCACTGAGAGGAACCAAGAATCAAAAGAAAAGCTCCCTAAAAGCATGGAGTACCACTGAAAGGAACCATGACTTGAAATAAAAAGCTCCCTAAAAGCATAAAGTACCACTGAGTTGAACCATGACTTGAAACAAAAGCTCCCTAAAAGCATGAAGTACCACTGAGAGGAACCAAAACTTGAAAGGAAAACTCCCAAAAGCATTGGGAAAGAAGCTTGAGAGGAACCAAGACCCAAAAGGAGACACTCTCTAAAAGCATCAGGAAAAATCTTGAAAGGAACCAAGACTCAAAAGGACATAACTGAGTGAGGGTTTAAGGAAAGCACATTGAGAAGAACTAAGATTTGAAAAGAAAACCCCCAAAGAGCAGGAGTGAGAACCACTGAGAGGAATAAAGATTCAAAAGGAGAACCCCCCCCAAGAGAATGAGGAAGAAGAACAAAGACTCAAAAGGAGAAATCCCCTAAGAGCATGAGGAAGAAATACTGAGAGGAGCCAAGACTCAAAAGGACAACCTTAGAGAGAGTATAAGGAAGAAACACTGAGAGGAACCAAAACTTAAAAAGTAACTTTGAAAGAGCATTGGAGGAACCAAAACATTGCTGGAAAACTCCCAAAGAGCATAAAGGAGAAACATTGAAAGGAATCAAGATGTGAAAGAAAAAAAAAACTCCATAAGAACATGAGGAAGAAGAACCAAGACTCAAAAGGAGAAACTCTTTAAAAGCATGAGGAAGAACCACTGAGAGGAAGCAAGACTCCAAAGGAGATATTCTCTAAGAGCATAAGGAAGAAGCCTTGAGTGGAACCAAAGCTCAAAAAGAATAGTCCAACAGCAAGAAGAAGAACCACTGTGCAAAAGCGAGATTTAAATGGAAAACCTTCATAAGAGCATGAAGAAGACCCATTGAAAGAAACCAAGACTCATAAGAGCACGAAGAAGAAAACTCTAGAAGAACCAAGACTCAAGGACAAACTCAGTGAGAGTAAAAGAACAAAACACTGAGGAACCAAGATTTGAAAAGAAAGCCCCCAAAGAACATGAAGAAGAACCACTGAGAGGAACCATCAGTTAAAATAAGGCACTTCCTAAGAATTAGAAGAAGAAACATTGAGAGGAACCAAGACTCATAAGAGCATGAGGAAGAAAACTCTAGAAGAGCCGAGACTCAAGGGGACAAACAGTGAGCATAAAATGAAGATATGAGAGATGAATCAAGATTTAAAAGGAAACCCCCCTCAAAGAACATGAAGAAGAACCACTGAGAGGAATCATAAGTCAAAATAATGACTTACATTCCCTAAGAGCTAGAGGCAGAAACACTGAGAGGAAACAGGATTCAAAAGGAAAACTCCCAAAAAGCAAAGAGTTCCACTGAGAGGAACCAATAATCAGTAAGAAAATAGTCAACAGCATGAGGAAGATCCACTGCGAGGAAGCAAGAGGAGAATCTCTGTAAGGAAATGAAGCAGAACCACAGAAAATAACTTCAACCAGGACACAGATAGGACAGTTACTTTACAAGGAAGGGACCCTACAGAGGGGCAATCCAAGAGATGTGACCAATGTAAAAAGCCCGTCGAAAGAAAAAGACAAAAAATTGTTTGGGTCCTAATCAGGATGCTAGATTTCCTTTTTTCTTTGCTTCTACTTGATTCCAACTGCAAAGACCAGCTCGTGGATGACGACCACATATGTTTCCCCGAAGTGTCACAGCTACATCTGTTGTTTAGCCATTGTGTCATTTGCCCTATCAGTATGTCTGCTTTGTGCTTGTTGTGCAAACATATCTGCGATTGCATGTTTGCGTTATTTTTTTTTGGTTAAGGTGTGAACGTGCAACTCCTGGAAGAAGAGATTTCAGTGCCAGTCGGCTTCCACCCCTCCGTAAATAGGGATTAAATAAATAAATAACCAAATAAATAAATAAATAAATAAACACATAAATAAATGCATCTGTCAGCATTAACAGGATCAGAGGGATGCTGGGGGAGGATGTTTATTTTCCTGCCGTTGCCGTGCACACGGGCTCCATGGCGACCACGGAGTGGGCGGCTCGACAACTGCTGGCTGCGAGCGAGCGCCTTTCAACACAAACTGCTCTGAAGCAGCTTCTCTGCTGTCGCTCCTCTCCTCGCTCTCCCTCGCTCCGCTTCTCTCTTCTCTTCTTCTTTTCCATTCCTCTCTTCTTCTCCTCTCCTCAAATTTTCGTCTTGTTTCTTCTCCATGATTTTTTCTCTTCTCTCTCCTTCTTTTCTCTTCTCTTCTCATCTGTCTTGTCTTCTCTCATGCCTTGTCTCCTCTGCTCTTCTTTTGTCGTCTTGTCATCTTTTCTCTCCTTTCTCTTCTCTTCTCATTCGTCTTGTCTTCTCTTCTTTTGTCTTGTCTTGTCTTCTCTTCTCGTTCCTTCTTTTCTCTTCTCTTCTCATTTGTCTTGTCTTGTCTTCTCTTCTCGTTCCTTCTTTTCTCTTCTCTTCTCATTTGTCTTGTCTTCTCTTCTCGTTCATTCTTTTCTCTTCTCTTCTCATTTGTCTTGTCTTGTCTTCTCATTCCTTCTTTTCTCTTCTCTTCTCATTTGTCTTGTCTTCTCTTCTCGTTCCTTCTTTTCTCTTCTCTTCTCATTTGTCTTGTCTTGTCTTCTCTTCTCATTCCTTCTTTTCTCTTCTCATTTGTCTTGTCTTGTCTTCTCTTCTCATTCCTTTTCTTTTCTGTCATCTTCTCTTCTATTCTTTTGTCTTGTCTTCTCTTCTCTCTTCTTTTGTCCTCTCTTCTCATTCGTCATCTTCTCTTCTATTCTTTTGTCTTGTCTTCTCTTCTCATTTATCTTGTCCTGTCTCCTCTTCTTCTCTTCTCATTTATCTTGTCTTGTCTCCTCTTCTCTTCTTTTGTCTTGTCTTCTCTTCTCATTTGTCACCTTCTCTTGTCTTGTCTTCTCTTCTCATTCGTCATCTTCCCTTCTCTTCTTTTTTCTTTTCTCTCTCCTTCTTTTCTCTTCTCATTTGTCTTGTCTTCTCTTCTTTGCTTTTTCATCTCTTCTTGTCTCGTCTCCTTCACTTATTTCTCTTCTTTTCACCTGCTTTATTCTCTCTTACATCCTTTCTTCTTTTCTATGCTCTTCTCCTGTAATCTCCTCATTTATTCATGTCTCTTCTCCTTTCTTCTCCTGTCTCCTATCTTTTTTCTCTCTTTTCTTCTTATCTGTAATCTTTTTTTCTCCTTATTGATCTTCTTATCTCATCTTCTTTTCACTTTTCTTGCCTTTTTTTCCTCTGTTTATTTCTTTTTGCGTCTACTGTCTCTACGTCTTCTGTGCTTTCATCCTCTCTTCTTTTCCCTTCTCTAATTTCTCATCTCTGTTTTCTTCCTCTCCTCTCATCTTTGCTCATCTCTTCTTTTCTCTATTACTTCTCTTCTTTTCTTTTTACCACAGGTGCTTCTGTTTCAATTCCTCTCCTCTTTTCTTTTCTCCACTTCTATTGATTTTTCTTCTCCTCTCTCCTCCCCTACTGATTTTTTCTCTTCTCTTCATTGTCATCTTCTCTTCCTTTCAATGGTCTTCTCATGTAGTCTTCCCCTCACTTATACTTATGTATCTCTTCTGTTTTATTCCCCTCCTTCTTCTCCTATCTTCTTTTCTATCATCCTATCTTCTTCTCTTTGTCTCGTTGCTCTGCGGATCTTTTGTCTTTTCCATTCCTCTCTCATTCTCCTCTCTTTTCTTCTCTTGTCTCATCTGTTTCTCTTGTCTCTTCACCACTCTTCTCATTTTCTCATCTTTTTCTCTTTGTGTCTCTTTTCCCCCCACTCTTCTACAATGAGGTGTCACTTCCCTTCTTCTATCATCCTCTCTTCTTTATCTCTTCTCCTATCCTTCCCTCATCTCCTCTCCTCATTGTGTTTCTCTTTTGTCTTCTCATCTTTTCTCAACTACTTCTTCTCTTGCTCTTCTCCTGTTTTCTTCTTTTTTGCTCTTCTTTCTTCTCCTTGCCTCCTCCTCTTCTCCACTCCACTTCACCACCCCTTTACAGCTCCCTTACATCTCGTTTCTTCCTGCTCTTTGTCTTGCTCTCCCTCTTTGATTCGTGACTCGCTGTTGTGAGACAGAGGATGAATTCTGCCCTGCACGTTTTTTCTCCACTGCTTTTCCAAGCCAAGTACACAAAAATATACATGGATAATGAGAAAGAAAACTTGCTTTAACTGAAGCGCAAGCATGAGATAGCAAGCAGCGTGAGGACTGGGGGCGAATATAAAGACAGTACAGAAGACTTTTGAACCGAGATGCCTAAATATAAACTGCTGGTTGACTAATCTGGTTTGTCACGGGGCAGGAGTCACATCCAGAATGGTGAATGTGATTTGGGTTTAATCTGGAGCTCATGAGTCACGACGGGCTGGAGGTTGCTGGGTGGCGCCGGTGGAGAACTGAGAAAATCTGCAGGTTTCTGATAGGAAGCAGCACCTCTAGATTCATCGCCGACTCCCACAGAGGAGTCACACACTTATGCACACATATCCGGCAAACACTGCTAACCCAATCAGCCACGCTCTGCAATCTGCATGTGAACACAGGCACTACCTCAAGCCGTGTGCGACAGATAGGAGTGGAGGAAATATAGATTCATGCTTATGACACAAGCACGAATCATGCTCAAGCCCGTAGAAGGTTGTGTGGTGTGTCGAGTTCCAGTAGCAGTGTTGAAAATGATGCATTTACACTACAGCTTCATCATTTTCCTTTTTTGTCTCCCATTGATTTCTATGGAGACAGGTGTCTGTGGTTATGGTGAAGGATTGTTGGAGCAGGTGAAGATATCAAAAATAAAAGTGGAGGATTTTAGAATATAATGAGAAAATAAGGTGAAAATTTCACTGGGGGTGGTCAATCACAGTGTTGAGAGATCCCTGTTAGGATAACTCTTAGCAAGGTTAAGCCTAAGTAAACAGGTAGAAGCAGCCAGTCAAATGCTGCTCAGACAGCACAAACCTACAATAAGGTGTCTTGGTGATGATGGTTAGCCTTGTTGTCTTCTAAAAGCTCCATTGGACAGTGCAGTACTGCACTCATGATTGTGCATTTTGTCATCATTTCCATCTCAAGGTAAGCTGTACTAGTGCAGAATTTGCTTGCCCATAAGCCCAAGCATTAATATGACCCTGGTGGTATGCTTCATCATACACTATATTGCCAAAAATATTCACTCACCCATCCAAATCATTGAATTTAGGGGTTCCAATCACTTCCATGGCCACTGGTGGCCACTGGTGTTTAAAACCAAGCCCCTAGGCCTGCAGACTGCTTCTACAGACATTAGTGAAAGAATGGGTCGCTCTCAGGAGATCAGTGAATTCCAGCGTGGTACCGTGATCGGATGCCACCTGTGTAACAAGTCCAGTCGTGAAATTTCCTCACTATTAAATATTCCACAGTGAACTGTCAGTGGTATTATAACAAAGTGGAAGAGATTAGGAACAACAGCAACTCAGCCACAAAGTGATCAGCCACGTAAAATGACAGAGCATGGCCAGCAGATGCTGAGGTGCATAGTGCGCAGAGGTCGGCAACTTTCTGCAGAGTCAATCACTACAGACCTCCAAATTTCATGTTGCCTTCAGATCAGCTCAAGAACGATGCATAGAGAGCTTCATGAAATGGGTTTCCAAGGCCGAGCAGCTGCATCCAGCAATCCTGACCTCAACCTGATAGAACACCTTTGGGATGAAGACTGCAGGCCAGGCCTTCTTGTCCAAAATCATTGTCTGACCTCACAAATGTGCTTCTGGAAGAACGGTCATGAATTCCCATAAACACACTCCTAAATGTTGTGGAAAGCCTTCCCAGAAGAGTTAAAGCTGTTATAGCTGCAAAGGGTGGGCCAACATTATATTAAACCCTATGGATTAGGAATGGGATGTCACTGAAGTTCATATGTGTGTGAAGGCAGATGACCGAATACTTTTGGAAATATAGTGTATATCATGCCTATAATTGAGTTAAATTCTGAAACCAGCGTTGATAAGATGAAAAACGTACTTTGGTAGTTATGATGTTTGTTAAAATGTATGAGTTGAAAACACATGAAAACATTTAGCAGAAGATGATTGGTTGAATACAGACAATGTTAAGGACAACAGGCATTTTCAAGTTATGTCAAAAAATGAAAAACAACAAAAATACAGATACAAGGCTTTGTTTTCCATCAGCGGCGATATATAATGTTGACAGATCGAATAAAAGCAAGGAAAGCAGAAATAGAAATAAAATTGGAAAAGAAGTTTCCTTCAACTACCAGGAAGAGGGTTGGCAACTGCTGTTCTAAGTAAACTTTAAATATAATAAAAATGATGCAGTCAGTAAATATTGTGCTGGTAAATAAAACAATAATGCAACAAGGTCTTGCTAAACTCCAGTGCACATCCCTAGACTCCCAATTAAATAAATGAGATAAATATCAACGCCAACTCTTCGTTGCCTCAAGACATACAGTTTCTTGCTTCAGTTTATTTCCAGCTGTACAACTTTCTATGCTAAACTCATCTACAAGCATCAAACTTGATTATCTAACTTGTGTCAAAGAGGTGCGATGAGAAATCCTGCTTTATGAATATAAATGACTTCATTAATCAACATATTTGTATGATGCCAGTGTATAATAACATACTACCAGTAACAGTGATATTCTGGTGGTGGTTACAATACAGATGATGGTTATAATCATTGTTATGTTGAAGGCCGTGGTTCTGACGCCCAGCTGTTGACTCATCAGTATATGCAGATCGACTTTAGCAGGTTTCCCCCATGTGAATCCCTCGCAGTGAAGTTCGCTCTTTCCTATCCTGTAAATTTAAGTGCTAATGAGAATGTCTACGTTTTCCCGTTTAGCTAGACTTTGCACCTTACTTGTGTAAGTGTGAGTGCACACACACATCGGAGTGTGAAGAGTGTGAAATGTAGCAAAGTTTTTTAGCACATCCAGACTGAACAGATGTTTGGGCTTATTTGAACGAAGTTTCAACATAAACTTTTCTGTGTGGCTCAAAATTGAACTTTTAGGTCTAATTTTTCTTCATTTCTATCCAAATTTCTACCCTATTCGGTCTCCTTGTTATCTAGATCTCCACCATCACATGAAGCTACCTTGCAGGAAGGGTGAAAGCTAGCATGGACTTCCTCCAAGGGTCATGAAACCATGAAAGCATTATGAGCTGCTGGTAATGCAACAGTATTGGACAACTTAATGCGCTTGGAGGAGAACATTAGCTGTGTTCCAATTCAGGGGCTGCATCCTTTGGAGGCTGCATTTGAAGGACGATTGTGTTATAGATGCATGACTAGGCTGTCCCATTTCAAAAGCTCCTTCACATGTGGCCAAGAAATATGTCCTTTTTTCATGGCAATGAAGGATACTTCACCAGCCAACATAACCCGAGGTTCATTGCATGCCGGCGAGGAATCGGGAACAAGGCAGAGTCGACAGAGGAGTACACTTTCAAATGCAAGTCTTCTTCTTCTTTCGGCTGCTCCCTTTAGGGGTCGCCACAACGGATCATCTGCCTCCATCTTGCCCTATCCATTGCCTCCTCTACTTTCACACCAACCATCTCCATGTCCACCTTCACTACATCCATAAACCTTCTCTGAGGTCTACCTCTTCTCCTTCTACCCGACAGCTCCATCTCCAACATTCTTTGCCCAATATATCCACTATTCCTCCTCAACACATGTCCAAACCATCTCAACCTGGCCTCTCTGGCTTTATCTCCAAGCTGCTCCACCTTCACCGTCCCTCTGATCTGCTCATTTCTAATCTTGTCCAACCTTGTCACTCCCAACGAAAATCTCAGCATCTTCATCTCCACCACCTCCAGCTCAGCCTCCTGTCTTTTAGACAGAGCCACAGTCTCCAAATCATACATCATTCAAATGCAAGTATTGGGTTTAAACTGAGTCAATGCTAATAATACAAATGTTAAAGAAGCCAATGTGGTCTGAAGCAAAACATACACTATTGTTTATAGTCGTGGGCTGGAGGTTAGGGAACCAGCCTTGTGACCGGAAGGTCGCCGGTTCGATCCCCTGACAGCACGTGACTGAGGTGTCCTTGAGCAAGACATCTAAACCCCAGGCGCTGCGGATTGGGCTGCCCACCACTCTGGGCAAATGTGCTTACTGCCCCCTAGTGTGTGTGTGCTCACTAGAGTGTATGTGATGTTTCACTTCACAGATGGGATAAATACGGAGGAGAAATTTCCCTGTTGTGGGACTAATAAGGGTCACTTAATCTTTTTTTTTTTTTTTTTTTTAGCGAGCAAGGAGAAGATTTAGAGTTTTATAAGACTGCGGGGGCGATCTCCAACTCTAATAAATAAAAAAAAATGAAAAAACTACAATCATAGTTTCTGGCTCCACCTTTAAAGAACTTTAAAAAAGTTGAAAGGAGCGATGATGCATGATGCAGCGGTAAGGGCAGTAGAGGACACCATCTCATTTAAGTTCAGCTTTCACGGGTCTGCGCAGTCTTCGAAGGACACAGGCCCTGAATTACCACATACCCATTAACTGCTAAATTTGTTTCTTCAGCTAACAGACACCAGCATCCGGTAACATTGCCAAAATACACTCACCAAGCATTCAATTAGAAACACCTCCTTCTTTCTACACACCTTGTCCAATAGCATAGCAACAGCCTTGCAACACTTTAGCAATCACCTAATGAGCACTATCCAAGCAACATCCTAACAGTTCAATAGCAACATCATAGAGACACCATAGCAACTGCCCAAAATGACTGTATAAACTCTATTAAGTAATCAAACACAATTAATTAGCTGGATTTGTGAAGTAAAATTTCCTACAGAGCACTGCTGCTGACATCCCACATAAATAAAAATAATGCATGGCCACAACTTAGTAAGGCATGGGAATGAGGTCCTAATGGAAGGCCACAACTTACTAAAGCATGGGCAAGAGATAACTACGCCTTGGCCAAAGCTTAATAAGGCATGAACTTGTATCTATTCCTTACTAAGTCCGGACCATGACTTAATTACCTCATTCCCTTGCCTTACTAAGTAGCGGCCACACATTAGGATCTCTTCCCCACGCGTTAATACAGCATGTCCACGCATTATTTTTATTTTTCCAGATGTCACCAGCAGGGCTCCATATTTTTTGGACCTCATTCCATTTATGTCATTTTGGGTAACGGCATCTCAAGTGACCTTTTTGGAAGTTGGAGGGAATTCCGCATTATCCTCCTTATGTCCGAGAATTATAACAGATTTAAGTCATCCTACGTCCATAGAAGTCTGTAGAAGACTAGAGATTTAGACCATGCATTCGCTTCTGGAACCAGACCAGCATTTTGCTTTTCCTCACCACTGAAATCTGCTCGAGCAGCCTAAGCATCTCAGTGTAAACACAATATTTCTCCTACAGTATCTCCATCTCTAACTCCAGGCAGTTTGATCAGCGGAATTTGTCCCTTACGTTTCTTTATGTGTAGAATTCCACACTGTAAATCCTGCAGAACCTGGACGGCTTTGGATTTCAGATTTATTTGTGCCGTTTAATCTGCGTTTTATTTATTTATTTATTTTCTTTTGAAGTAATTCCCTTATCTCTGTCTCTGTCCACGCTTGAAGCTGGTGGGCAGCAGCCATCGAATGGAGGCGAGACAGAAGCTATACTTTACTCTGTCTTCTCCGCATCGATTTCACTTCTTTTTTCATTTGTCCTCACCGAAGCCATTATTACTTTTATGGGTGTTTTTATGGGCCTCCCAAGACTGCTGACCGATTACACAAAGAGACGCCCATTAGAGCCTCCACAGCTCTCTCTCTCTCTCTCTCTCTCTCTCTCTCTCTCTCTCTCTCCCTCTGACATAAGTGCTGTAGTCCACAGGTTTGGATTTCTCTGTCCAAAGAAATCTATCAAACGCGAGCGATAACTTTTCTCCCCAAGCGTGTCTCCAGAAATTGAGAAATCCACTTTTAGAAGGTTTAGCTTTTCCTTCTTCTCAACACACAACCACTCAGCATCAGAGACTGGCCATTTTTTTAAAACTGCTTTGCTTTGCCGCTGCAGTTGTCTTTCAACATGCAAAGGAAAGGCGTATTTGTTAAAAGTTCTGAATGACTAAATCTGTAAAATCAACGTACACAAATTTTTCCCATATTTTTATCGTTTCTTTCACCTATAGAGTACAGGCACAATCGAGCTATAAATTTGAGTGGAGTATTTTTACAAACCAGCAAAATGTTTTATTTGCAGTTAAATCGTCAAAGTCATTATTAATATCAACAAGAGTATCAGTAACAGCAAGATAATCAAAACATGGGATGATTGATAAATCATGACAAATTTATCAATAAATATCCATTATCATTATTTAAAAACACAGGTATTTTGTGGATATACACCAATCAGACATAACATTAAGACCACCTGCTTGTTTCTACACTCCACTTACTGTATAGCTGCACTTTGTAGTTCTACAGTTACAGACTGTAGTCCATCTGTTTCTCTGATACTTTGTTACCCCCTGTTTCCCTGTTCTTCAGTGGTCTGGACCTCCATGGACCCTCACAGAGCAGGTACTATTTGGGTGGTGGATCATTCTCAGCATTGCAGTAACACTGATATGGTGGTGTGTTAGTGTGTGTTGTGCTGGCATGAGTGGATCAGACACAGCAGCGCTTCTGGAGTATTTTTGTTTCTGCTGGAGAAACAAGGAGGTGGTCATTTGCACCAGAGGGAGCGAAAAAGCGTTAAAGCCTCTTCATACCGAGCCCAAGTTTTACAGGTTAAAAAAAAAAAAAAGAGATAAATGTGTCAAGTTTTGAAAACATAAACATTAACACTGTCATCCATGGATCCCCTCATGCAGTTTGAAGTATTTTAGCAGAATGGGCTGTTAACCACTGAATTAATCTAATCTATTTGTCTTTTCCCCTCATTCTCAGTGTTAAATAGAACATTTTATTTCAAGGTTTCAGTACATTAAATCTGTCAAACTCTACTTGGGGTACAGAGACTTTGTCTCATCTAAACATTAAACAGTATTTACTCCAGGACTTAACTAAGTCTGCCCTAAATGTTAAGTAGATTGTAGCCAAAGTCAATCCTAAGCCCAACTAAGACCAGTCTTAGCATGTTCATGTGAAAACACATGTAAAAATTATAGTTTCTAAGCAACCTGGGTGACTAAGTAAAGCTTATGCTTATACCTACAACAGGCAAAAACAGGAGTGAAGTAAATTCACCAAAAACGTAGATAAGTTATTGAGTCTGCATGAAGACGGATGGATAAACATTTTAACAGCTTGCATTAAGTCCCTAAAATCCCAGGCCTATTACATACAAAGGCTTATTATTCAGTAACTACAGGGACTTCAGTGCAATTTTTTTTCAGAGTATATGACCACCCCCATGTCTGGCCGGACACTGAAGGACGACTGATTGTCGAGCTCTCCTGCCCCAGCTACTGCCACCTGCCTTGGACTAGCTGCCTGGAAAACTACATTGAAGTTTTCATAGACTCCTAGCTACTACTACTACTACTACTACTACTAATGCTATTAGCAGTATATTCATTTGTAGGTAGCTTGACCAGAGGAGGATGGGTCCCGCCTTGTGAGCCTTCTTCCTCAGCTCTGAGGGAGTTTTTCCTTGCCACCGTCGCCCCTGGCTTGCTCACCTGGGAGTGTTTACATTCTTGTTAAAACTTTGTCTTTTCTGGAATTCTGTGAAGCTGCTTTGTGACATCAGTTGTAAAAAGTGCTGTACAAATATATTTGTTTTGATTTTAGCTGATCATTTAAGGGGTTAACAAAAATGGTCAACATGGGGTGGGACAGTGATTCTCGACTTTTTTGAAGCTGTGAGCATCCAAAGATGTGTTTTGGGGTTTGTGGACCCCTCCCCCTCTACTCAAATCTTCACAGCTTGTTTAAAGCAGTAATGATAGCCCAGAAAAGGTCTAGAATTTGACTACACATCTGCTCCCAGCTAAGGGATAAAATTAGTGAAAAAGCTTCAGCTTATGACCAGTTGGTCAAAGGTCTTACAGTTCTACCAGAAAAGACTCAAGGATTCAAGTGAAGGACAAAACTTCGGTCCTCAATAGGATTTTACAAGTTGAAAGATAACTATTACAATCTTTTGGTACAGGCCCAGTTATCGGCTCAGGTCCTGAAGCAGCTGGACCCTCACAGATTCTGCCATTTTGGTACCACAGGGATGGAGCCCACTCCCTTAACCAAACTGCTGGCACTGGGGAGGAAGGACGGGAGCAATGAAATGTTGACAACAGAAAGCAGCAAAACAGGTAAGTCAAGTCATTTTAAAGACAGATGGAGGTTAGTGATTGGACAGATGAGTGACGTAGCATTGGCATCTCCGTGGTAGAACTTGTGTTAAACCTTTGATTTATGCCCAGAAAGTTATGACTGACTTACCTTATGACAAGGTGCAAGCCCTGTTGGGGAAACCAGCCCCAGAACTGAGGTTTAAAATGACAGCTTAGACTCCAGAAGGCTACTGCATACATCATGCAAAGAAGAAAACATGATACATTCTACTTAGTGATTTCATGGCCGCTAACAATAATTACAGATGCATCATTAAGTGATCCCAGTCTTAGAATCCTTGTACTACAGTTCAGTTTCAAATACTGCCAACATGTAACTCGTAAATTGGAATTTGCAGACTTAATCTTAATAATTTTAACATCTCATTAGACGTCCTAGAAGACCTCGCTACTGTGCATATGCATTAAAGAGTATTCTCTGATTAATCAACGCTTTTGTTTTAATGGCCTCCACCTGCTAGTTGCAAATTACACTCACCAGGCACTTTATTAGGAAAACTATTGTAATACTGGTAGAGCATCACTTTGCTCTCAAAAGTTCTTCGTGACATGACTGCATCTTTCAATTCCTGCAGATTTTTCTGGTCTACTTTCATGTTGCTAATCTCCCATTGTACCACATTCCAAAGATGTTCTATTGGATTCAGAACCTGGACTGAATAACATTAAACTCATTGTCTTGAAACCAATTTGGGACAACTTGCCTTGTGACGTCGTGCATGTAGCCTTTAGAAGATGGTTAAATTGTGGCTGTGATGGGATACACATGGTCAGCAATAAATAGACTGTGGCTCAAATTGATTGTGGCACTCAAACAATGATTGATTGGTATTACTAATTACACCATTGCACCATTACACCACCTCCCCCAGCCTAGACTGGTGACACAAGCCAGACGGGATCCATGAACTCATGTGGTGGCCCCAAATTCTGACCCTAGTATCTGTGTGCATCAGCAGATATCTTTGTTTTTCCAGGCTTGAACTGTCCATTTTTTAATGAGCTTGTGGTCACTCTAGCCTCAGCTTTCTGTTCTTCGCTAATGGGCTGTTGTAGCCCATCCACCTCAAGTTTCGACATGTTGTGCATTCTAAAATGCTCATAACAAGTATCTGAAAATACTGTAGCCTTTCTGTCTGACCATTCTCTGTTGACCTCTCTCAACAAGTCTTTTTTTTTTTGTCTGCATAACTGATGATGATGACAGTTGTACATGAAAATACTCAAACCAGCCCATCTGGCACCAACAATCCTGCCACAGTCAAAATCACTGAGATCACATTGTTTCCTCATTCTGATGGTTGATGTGAACATTACTTGTAGCTGCTCACCTATATCTGCCTGAGTTTATGCATTGCACTGCTGCCACATGATTGGCTGATGAGATAATTCCATGAACTTATAGGTGTACAGGTGTTCCTAATAGTGTGATTTTTAGTGGGCAAGTTCTCGTTTCCACACAGGAAAAACCGATTCATCACCTATTGAATGAGATGTGGATTAGTTTGTGCGTCATTCACAGCTCCGGTCTGCACTGATTTCTACACAACTTTGATAAATAAGGTGATAAGTGTGATAAGAAACTTCTTTAATATCTGTAGAACATCCCTCAGCACCATCTTCACTGTAGCCTCTCATGTAATATTCATAGGCCTGCAGTAGAGCATCCACACTCAAACAGATTGTTCCTGTCAAACGATTCCACGTGCACTGAGCTAGCGCCCTGAAACATTAATAAATACGAGACGGTGGAGAATGGCTCTGCAGAAAGTGATGACATGGTGCAGGAGGAAGTGATGACATGCCACAGTGAGGAGTGATGACAAGCTACATGAGCCTGCTAGCATTAGCCATTCAGCCATCAGCTAATAGCACAGCATCCAGAAAAGCAGATGCCCAAGCCCTTCTCCCTCTCTCTCTCTCTCTCTCTCCATCTCTCCCTCTCTCTCTCTCTCTAATGTCACTTGGGGGTATTAATGACCCTCTTTAGCTCATATTTGAGTGCCTAGAGAATAGGATTTCCTTAAGCTATTCATAATGAATGTCCACTCACCGTCCACTTTATTAGAAACACTTAGCTTCTAAACTCTATGCCTTATTGTACTGTTATTAAATGTATATATAAATGAAAATGTGCTGCTTTTTATGATGTAAAAATCCTTCTTTAGGCTAAACTTTGAGGCAGTACTAGTATCAGATAAAAGTCAATGTAGACTCAAAATGAGGTCATAAAACCACAATGTTCAACAATTATGTCTGGACAAGGCTGGCAAATGCTCATAGCAGACCACGGCAAACATTTAAAATGCAATATTAGATAAAACAAATAGATTGTAGGTTATTAAAGCATTATGAATTAATGATATAAAGCCATTTCCCTGACAGACGAGGACAAAGTTGAGGTTTTGCCTGGACCACAAGCCTAGCCCTTCATCAGTGCTCATTTTCTGACCACAGAGCTGCTTTTGGCTGGATATTTTTGTGTGGTGGTCTACTCTCAACCTAGCAGTGACAACAACAAACCCCAGCAGTACCGCTGTACCTACTATATTACTACCGCATTGTTGTATAATATCTGGTCAACAGTGATCCTTTACTGAAGGGTTGATCCTGTGTCCACCCTTCATTTGCTTAATTATAATAATTAATTATATAATTCAACTTATTCATGTTTCAGGAGATACTTCTGAGGAAATAGAAGTCATAAGAAAGGAGGAAGTCACATGAAAATAAGTTGTAAAACAAGAGTTTCCAAAAATGGTGCTCAAAAAATGATCTGAGAAAATGGGACTCCTAGCAACCACCTGGAAGACCTGGTGGATTCATGTCTCCTTATCTCAGCTTACTTATACATGGGCTCTCACTCTTTGCGAGGTATTGCCATTCTGTGTGCCAGTTCTTAGCTGTGTATCCATTTGCTGGACACTGCCTGCCTTCTGACTTTGATCTGGATTTTTGTTCCATGCCACCAGCGCTTATCTCCAGTTGGACTTTCAAGTCTGTGTTTGCCGTTTGAATTTTTGTAAATATCGTTAAACTCCGGATCTGTATTGCCCACCTGTGTGCGAGTGTTACAGTCCCCTTCAGATAAACAGCACTTAAAGCTTTCATCTTTGGGAGAGAGGAGAAAATCAAGCTGCTTCAGATCTGAAAACATCCACAGGTGTTTCTGTCCAGCCTTCCACTGTGAGAAAACAAGCCAATGCTATGGGTCCAAAAAGATGTATATCTGTTCGAGAAGCTCTTACTGAGAAAAGGAGATGGACACATCAAACAAAGCAGCTGCTGGTGCTCAACAATGGGTTGACCACCTCAGAATCCAGACCTCAACATCACTGAATGTGTTTGATATTACATGGTTTGTAAAACATCTTCCTTCCTCTAAGACCTTTGGAAGTGTGGGATAATGTCCCTAGCAAAACTGAAACAGACTCCAAAAAGAACAGAATATGTAAGAAAGGTAAAGAGTGGACACACTAAATACAAAAAAATATGCTGTAGCTTTAGCGAAGAAAAAGATGTTGGAAACATTACATTTTAAAGGTGAATCCTCTTTTATTTAACTGCCGCTGAGTGCTGCTGAAACGGTCAGAATAGCAGGCAGATCACTTCTAACCATACATCATTCACTTCTACCTGTACATTCACCTCATGTGTAGGTACTAACGCTGACATTACAAGCCCACAGCACACAGTCAATCACAAGCAACACATCATATCATTAAGCTAGCAACAACAACAACTTACCACTTTACAAGGGATGTAACTCCTACTGTGAGCTTGGCACTCCCGAGAGCCTCCATGCACAGTGGGACGTCACATAGCCCCCTCTTCAAAGGTCATCCCAGGTAGTGAAGGTAGTGGACAGGTCACTCATGGTAGGCCACTAACTCGCAGCCCAACACTGTAAAGCACAAGCAACACATCGGTACCTGATTAAGCTAACAACAACAACATGTTTACATATTTATAAGCAAAGTCTCTTCTATCGGGACTGTGGCGCTTCTGAGAGCCTCCGTGCATGGTGGGACGCCACATAGTCCATCTATGACCATCACATGACCATCCTGGCGATCTCAAAGAATCCGAGCAGAGACTCTTAGGCAAGCTGGGGCGCATCACCCCATCCCTTTTGGTCTCTCCGCAGCAGGTTTATTGGACTGTCCACCATCCTAGTCAACACAAATGCACTGCTAGGCCACATGCACTCCCAGCCCTCTCTCAGGCTGTGCCCTCTCCCTCAGGGTGTTGCAGTAGAGAGACTGAGTACCATGTTCTCTAAGTTGACATGGTGATTTTTTTTATTAAGGTGTGACCACAATTTAATATATTGAGGCCACAAATGACCACTTTTAGCCTCTATATATTAATTTTTGGCCTGGATATATTCCTTTCTGGCCAGGAGAAACTAAACTTGTGGCTTCAATATATTAATTCCTGGCCACACCTTATTAGATATTACAACTCCAATTCCAATGAATTTGGGACACCACCTTTCCTTTTAACACACTCAATAAGCGTTTGGGAACTGAGGACACTAATTGTTGAAGCTTTGTAGGTGGAATTCTTTCCCATTCTTGCTTGATGTACAACTTCAGCTGCTCAGCAGTCCGGGGTCTCCGTGGTCGTATATTGCCCTTCATAATGTGCCACACATTTTCAATGGGAGACAGGTCTGGACTGCAGGCAGGCCAGTCTAGTACCCGCACTCTTTTACTATGAAGCCACGCTGTTGTAACACGTGCAGAATGTGGCTTGGCATTGTCTTGCTGAAATAAGCAGGACGTCCCTGAAAAAGACGTTGCTTGGATGGCAGCAGATGTTGCTCCAAAACCTGTATGTACCTTTCAGCATTAATGGTGCCTTCACAGATGTGCAAGTTACCCCTGCCATGGGCACTAACACACCCCCACACCTTCAGAGATGCTGGCTTTTGAACTTTGTGCTGAAAACAATCCGGACAGTCCTTGTTCTCTTTGGCCCGGAGGACACGACGTCCATGATTTCCAAAAACAATCTGAAATGTGTACTCGTCAGACCACAGGACACTTTTCCACTGTGCGTCAGTCCATCTCAGATGAGCTCGGGCCCAGAGAAGCCGGCGGCGTTTCTGGGTGGTGTTGATATATGGCTTTCACTTTGCATGGCAGAGTTTTAACTTGCACTTGTAGATGGAGCGACTAACTGTGTTCACTGACAGTGGTTTTCTGAAGTGTTCCTGAGCCCATGTGGGAATATCCGTTACAGAATGATGTCGGTTTTTAATGCAGAGCCGCCTGAGGGATCGAAGGTCACGGGCATTCAATGTTGGTTTTCTGCCTTGCTGCTTACTTGCAGAGATTTCTCCAGATTCTCTGAATCTTTTGATGATATTATGGACTGTAGATGATGAAATCCCTAAATTCCTTGCAACTGCACATTGAGAAACGTTGTTCTTAAACTGTTGAACTATTTGCTCACGCAGTTGTTCACAAAGTGGTGAAACTCGCCCCGTCCTTGCTTGTGAATGACTGAGCCTTTCAGGGATGCTCCCATTATACCCAATCATGACACTTACCTGTTTCCAATTAACCTGTTCACCTGTGTAACTTGTCCCAACGTCTTTGGAACATGTTGCAGGCATCAAATTCAAAATGAGTGAATATTTGCAAAAATCAATCCGTTTGAACATTAAATATCTTGTCTTTGTAGTGTATTCAATTGAATATATGAAAAGGATTTGCAAATCATCATATTCTGTTTTTATATATGTTTTACACAACGTCCCAACTTCATTGGAATTGGGGTTGTATCACCTTATCACCTTAGGGGCTCTATAGCAATGTACTGTAGATAGTGGACCTAGTAAAAGTCAATTGGGGCTAATTAAGTAGCCAGTGAGTGTATATTCTCTCGACAGTTTCAAAAGCTTCTGTTTGAGAATGGAGAAGCAGCCCAAGCATCTCTCAAACCCCCCTTCACGTCCTTTGTGTGAAGAGTCTAATCTTGTATCCTCTTTGTTACAGCAGAACGGCTGTCCTGATTAAACCGTATTTAATTAAGGCTGGGATTTGTGTACCTGATTGAAATGTTGGGAAATAGCGTGCTCACACATCCGCGCAAATACACCAAAGTGAAAGAGCCTCTTCAGGTCGCCGTCCCGAGCCGGTGTTTGATTCTGATTCTGGTGGACATGAGCAGTATTTGGTTGTCATGGGAACACTGGGAGCTATGGAGAAGTGTGACTTGTTAAAATCTGCCCGAGTAAGACTAAACTGTCACTACGAGGACGGAGAGAGAGAGAGAGAGAGAGAGAGAGAGAGAGAGAGAGAGAGAGAGAGAGAGACAGAGAGAGAGAGAGAGAGAGAGAGAGAGAGAGAGAAATGAAAGACAGAAAGAACAGAGGAATGTTCCCTCTTCAAAAATTCCACTGTGAATTTGATTATCCTCTATTTAACAAAACCACCTCACATCTCTGCAAATAAAGACCATAAAAAAGAAGAAGAAGGAGAAGAAGAAGAAAAATCCTCTCTGCACTAATTCCAGACGTCTTTTGTGGTCATTTTATCTCTCGCAGCTCAGATGTAATTCTTTTAGCGCTAATGCTTTAATTGGCTGATGTAAATAGCAACAATTTGCTCTCCTTTTCTTCCCATACAGCAGTGAATGGGCTGCGTTAAAGGGCCAACATCCTACATTTTTCTTGCATTTTGCATTTTTTCTTTGCAAGGTCCACTTGGGACATTTGTGTGAGTTTATGTTCCAAAAAACAGCCAGGAATCATTTGATGGGGCTATTTTTTCTACCTCCAGCCTTTAAACTTAAACAGGCCGATTTTGTTGCCGTGTCTTTAAAGCTGAGTTCTGCTCTGATTGGCTGTGAAGTGTTGCGTTGTTTTCACAAAGCATTTCACCCCAAAATGCTCAGTGTGAATATGAATAGGCGGGGCTAAACAGCTGTAGCGTTTTGTCCTTTGTGACATCACTAAAACGATGAATTCAAACAGGCAATATTTCCATGTAAGACTTAAACAACATTTACACCTCAGAGTCGTGTGCCTCACTCAAGGAAAACTCATTTGTCCTCCATATAGGCCCTTTAAATTTAGCTGAGGAAGATGGAGTCAAAGCTCTAAAAGTCAGTGATTTTTTTTTTCTTTTTTCTTTTTTTTATGAGTAATTAGATTGGTAGGCGGGTAATTCCTATTAGCCATGCTGGTGAGAGTCCTGGCTCTCTAGGCGTGCTCGCGTTGCCCGCCGGGAATTATGGGAAAAGAATGCAGAGAGCTCTCTGGTCTCCAAGCTGATCATATCAGGGGACAGGAAATGGCATTCTGGGTAGCAGCCAGAGCCAGAGGGACAGAAGGGACCGTGTGTGGTGGGGGTGGGCGAGGGTGTTGGGGGGTGTATGTGATGTTGTTTTGGTGGAGATACTGTAAGGACAAGGGGTGAAGGGAGGGGGTTACATCTCAAGGGAAGCTAATGGATAGCAGAATGACACGTATTGACCAGGGTGTGTGTGTGTGTGTCTTTCTTCAGAAGAGCTCTTCTGTCTCTCATCTACTCAGTAGAAAGACAGTTATCAAAGTAGGGGAACAGGCCCTCCCTTAAAAACAACGCCCATTCACTGTATAGGCAACACTTTACTGTGGGTCAGTGTTCACAGGGATACTCAAGACCTACATAGCCCTACATAAGGATTTGAAAAGGCTTGTTCAAATATTGTTACTGAGCTTTTTGAAGAACGATCTCCTTTGTAGTGGACATGTTTTATAAGCAAGCTATGGGTCTTGTACTGGACTTGTTACTTGTTATATATCCATCTATTTAGCCTACAGCATTTAAGCCCCGCCCATTTGTACCAAATGAGCCAATCAGAATCAAGACAGCCAATCAGAATCAAGATATTTTATATACATGTGTAAATTACCTCTGTTTGCAAAAGTTGTGGGTCCCCACATATTTTGTTCATACTCCATGTGAAAATACTTTAGCACATTTTAGTACAAAATTCAGCCCATGCAAAAGTTTTAGATTAATATATAGAATTTTTGTACAATTCAGATGGTTGTATTGTGGAATATGGGCCCTTCAAGACGAGCTTGGATTTTGAAGGGCGCGGAATCGGGCCTGCGCGTGTTTAGTGGAGCGGAGCGGAGAGCAGGGTGTTTCATTTACACAATTTATAGCACAGCCACCCATTTAACTACTTTAATTATCACCTCATCACAAAGAGAGAGAGGGAGTGAGGGAGAGAGACAGAGAGAAAGCGCGGGGGGTAAAGTAGGAGTCAGACCCTCGCTGGTCTTTTCCAGTAGGGTTCTTGTTTTGTTTTTGTTGCTTTTCATCATCTTTTGTTGTTCCATTTTCAACCTGTACTCCCTCTGGTCTGCTGAGTAGTGGAGCTCTAGCGAAGAGCTCACATCTCTTACTTCTGTTCTCTCAAGTACTGCAAACGCATACAAGTGATGATAAGGTACATCGACTCACTTCTCACTAATGCTAATTGTCAATTATCATCCCTTCATCATAAATGCTTTGGAATATGATTGGTTCTAGGTACACTTTCTTTGCACTTCAGACTAATGACCCAAGAAACAGTAATAACAAACAAAGTGTAATGCAGTGAACAAACTCAGTTATTGCTAATGCACATCATTAATTATCAACTATGCAGTCTTTTCACATCAGTTTAATGAACTAAGAAGGACACAATAGTTGAAATAGTACTAAAAAAAAGCCTTGGCCACATAATGACACAGTGAGTGAACTTAGTTATCACAAATGCGCATCATTAATTATGAAATACAATAAGTGGCATGTAAGCAATATAATCTATTATAAGTACACTGTCTTCACAGTAAGCTGTATTTCAGTGTAATGAGCTAAATAAATAGAAGTATTCTGCTTGTCATAAAGAGCAGAACTGAACCATTAAAGGTGCCATGAGGATTCTTCTAAAGCACAAAGAGTAGTGGCTCTACTTAATAAGCGACATACTTAAAGCCACC
The DNA here is from genome assembly GCF_015220715.1 of Pygocentrus nattereri. Taxonomy (NCBI): domain Eukaryota; kingdom Metazoa; phylum Chordata; class Actinopteri; order Characiformes; family Serrasalmidae; genus Pygocentrus; species Pygocentrus nattereri. Next base: position 42,402,475 of record NC_051216.1, read on the forward strand.
AGGGGGCCTCCTAACAACTTTTCGGGTGTTACTGTATCATTATGCTGTCAGAGATGCTTGAATGAGTTAAAAAGCAACTAGTTACATAAAGGTTTACAGATGAAGGCTGTGATTAATCCAGGTTTATATACTCAGGCTGTGATTAATCCAGGTTTATATACTCAGGCTGTGATTAATCCAGGTTTAGACATGAAGGCTGTGATTAATCCAGGTTTATATACTCAGGCTGTGATTAATCCAGGTTTAGACATGAAGGCTGTGATTAATCCAGGCTTATATACTCAGGCTGTGATTAATCCAGGTTTATATACTCAGGCTGTGATTAATCCAGGTTTATATACTCAGGCTGTGATTAATTCAGGTTTATATACTCAGGCTGTGATTAATTCAGGTTTATATACTCAGGCTGTGATTAATCCAGTTTTATATACTCAGGCTGTGAGTAATTCAGGTTTACATACTCAGGCTGTGATTAATCCAGGTTTATATACTCAGGCTGTGATTAATTCAGGTTTATATACTCAGGCTGTGATTAATTCAGGTTTAGATTTGAAGGCTGTGATTAATTCAGGTTTATATACTCAGGCTGTGATTAATCCAGTTTTATATACTCAGGCTGTGAGTAATTCAGGTTTATATACTCAGGCTGTGATTAATTCAGGTTTATATACTCAGGCTGTGATTAATTCAGGTTTATATACTCAGGCTGTGATTAATTCAGGTTTATATACTCAGGCTGTGATTAATCCAGTTTTATATACTCAGGCTGTGATTAATCCAGTTTTATATACTCAGGCTGTGATTAATTCAGGTTTATATACTCAGGCTGTGAGTAATTCAGTTTTACATACTCAGGCTGTGATTAATTCAGGTTTATATACTCAGGCTCTGATTAATTCAGGTTTACATACTCAGGCTGTGATTAATCCAATTTTATATACTCAGGCTGTGATTAATTCAGGTTTACATACTCAGGCTGTGATTAATTCAGGTTTACATACTCAGGCTGTGATTAATTCAGGTTTATATACTCAGGCTGTGATTAATTCAGGTTTAGATTTGAAGGCTGTGATTAATTCAGGTTTATATACTCAGGCTGTGATTAATTCAGGTTTATATACTCAGGCTGTGATTAATTCAGGTTTATATACTCAGACTGTGATTAATTCAGGTTTAGATTTGAAGGCTGTGATTAATTCAGGTTTATATACTCAGGCTGTGATTAATTCAGGTTTATATACTCAGGCTGTGATTAATTCAGGTTTATATACTCAGGCTGTGATTAATTCAGATTTAGATTTGAAGGCTGTGATTAATACAGGTTTATATACTCAGGCTGTGATTAATCCAGGTTTAGCTATGAAAGCTGTGATTAATCCAGGTTCAGATCCTCAAGCTGTGATTAATTCTGGTTTACATGACAGTATGAGGTCATAAAACCACAATTAAAACAATTAACAATTTACAGTCCTGTTTGTGAGCCATTGTTGAAAGTAATAAATACAGATTGATGATCTAATTTTGCACTGCATTTTACAGGTCATTCATAAATGTGGTCTTATACACTGGTTCCCCCATTTTCTTTCAATATTGTGCTCAATTAAATGATTAAGATGCAAACAAAGTCATTCAGAGTGGTGTGGTGTGAAATGCTCTGTTCTCGAGAAACATACTCAGAATAGTTCATAGTGGTGGTGGTAGGAACCAGGCGTCCACCTCTAAAAGCTCCCTTTTAAATGTTTTAGGATAACTTTTAAGATTTTCAAAAGACATTGATGGTGGAGAGATACATGCAGTATATTGTACTGAAAATTAGCCCCAAAAGAAAATGATTTCCAGATTTACCACAAGTTTCTATCATCAATGTAGCATATGAAAGCTTAGAAGACACCTGTAGATTCTTGTGATGCTTTTGGGTAGTAAATAAATTGGCTATATTCGTGTTGTAGACATGGTGACCCCTGGTTCCTATTACCACCATTGTGAAATCAGAGTCTGCAAGTTTCTTTAAATAAAAAATCTTTCCCTACAGATTGTACAGCTCGAATCCCCCTCTAGACTACTATGGCCACCTGAACATAGCCATTAAACATGGCTGAACCAAATGGATCAAAACTCACATAGATTCACTCAAATCAAATCAATAAAGTGAGTCTTCAGCCATTCTGATGTGTCCTAAACCTGCAGCAACTTTTGAGTTAAATAACACTTGAACATTCAATTTAGTCACTACAGAAACAATCAAAACACACTCTAGACTAACTTTACCAAACGTTTCAGTAGTGTTAGTTTCCGTAGTGACAATTTTAGCTTATTTTGAGTAGAATTAAAAAAAAAAGCCAGCCAAGACATGAGAAACACAGCTTTGAACAGTTGTACACACTTAAAATCACCAAAAGGTACTTAATTACAGAAAGTATGTTTCAGTACTACCCATTCTTAATGTCATGTGTTCTTATGTTGTATGTATGCCAACATATAAGTTAAAAGACAGTATAACAAAAAAAAATTAAATGTCATTCTGTGAGTGCCACAGACGTCAGTCCCAGCTTGGAAAGCATAAAGACAAACCAAAAGTTTATTTACACCCTGAGATTTTCAGTATTTTATTTCTCAGCACTGGCGCTGGTAAGGCTGCATCTTCAGGGCTTCGGTCTTGAATATTCAGATGCTCCAAACAGGCTGTCCAGCTTAGAATTATTGCTACAATGTGCTTTTCTTACCCAGCGCTCTCACTTTAAATGTTACATTACATCACAGCAAGCCAAGTACCCATCAGCCCCTCCCCTGAGCCTCATCTGACCTCACACTGAGCGTGAAGTTACTGTGGAGTGAAGACCTGGAGAGAGAGAGGCGAGATAGTGGAGTGCTGTCTTTGTAATTTGTTCCCTCGCTGGTTCTAATGTCAAGCACTAGAAATCTTCACTCTGTAACACTACACTACAGTACAGTAATGCTCATTTCTGCTGGCGTCCTATTGGATATGCGGTGTTAAGTGAGTGCCAGGCTAACGGTGATGTACATTAACAGTGGTGTACATTGACTTTCCCACACTGAGTAAAACACTGATGGCACTAGTTTAAACTCTGAGACTTGAAGCCTGTAATGAGCTTTATTGTGTATGTTTAGTGTTTCAGTAAATTAATCAGTAAATACTTCAACTTGAAGCCTCATTCAGCATTACAAGAGGATTTAGTACAGTATGCTTCACTTTATTTAGACCAGACATGTATGACTTATAAGCTCTTATAATTTGTTATCAACAGTACTTATAATTAATGCATTATTATTAACAATTCATAATATCAAAAAGGCAAAAAAACATAAGTATTATTTTTGTAAGTGTAAATTTAGGGTTTTAGGGTCTAGACCGACACGTCTCAGTAGAAAATACCCCATAAATGATGATGTTGTGAATATTTAGCTTACTACTCTGTCTACTAATAGTGTGTGAATACATCTTAACATAATCCCTGTAAATAACTAAGGTCTGAATACTCAATTGTTTTCTCACTGTGGGACCGCAGTGGGAATGAATTGAGTACAATGGTCCATATAACGTGAGTAGGTGGACTGGAGGGTGCAGATAGGGAGGGATAAAATGAAGGGATGGAGGAATGGAGAGATGGAGGAAGAGAGTGACATCAGAGACTGCAGTATCGTCCTTCAGGAGGTGAAAGGTTATGTGTAATCCTTACTTTGGCAGCGGAAAGAGAGCCAGAAGCAGGAGATTTGAGCTGTGCCATCTGTAGGTAATACCACCCAACACACACACACACACACACACACACACACACACCTCTCTATATAATATGTCTCATACATCTTGTATATATGTAATTACCTCTATCTAATAACAGTATGTTCTATATATGTTATACATACAATACTGGTAAACAAAAATCTCAGACCACTTTTTATTTATTTCATTTCTGGAAGCCTTAACAACTAAATATATTCAATTTTGTGTGTGTGTGTGTGTGTGTGTGTGTGTGTGTTTATTGTGTCGACATTCATTACAGCTTCCATTATTTTCGGGAGGCTCACTTTCAGTTTGTCAAAGAAATATGCAGGGATATTTTTCCACACGTCCAAAGTTCAGTCTTAGAAGTTGGTTCAGCATTTCCTGCTCCTCACAATCCCCAAACCCATTCAGTGAAGTTGAGGTCTGGACTCTAGGGTGGTCAGTCCATTGTTCTGAGAACACCAGCAGCTTCTTTGTTTGATGTGTCTCCTTTTCTCAGTAAGAGCTTCTTGAACAGCTACAAGTCCTTTCAGACCCATAGCTCTGAGTCGTCTTCTCACAGCGGAAGGATGGACAGAGACACCTGTGGATGTTTCTGTCGTTGTCTGTCGATGTGACGTTATATGGATTTGCATATGATCTCCACCGTTCCACTGTTTGTTTAAGGTTATAGTGGTTGTGTTTACAAGCAATGCCAGTTAAATACATTCTGATAATAGATGAAGACTGAGGTGTTTATATGCTCACTCTACTCAACAATCTGATGGAAAATCACTGTTTACATTCACACTACAATTAATCCGATCCATCATTACTCGCATACATAGAGAACCACTTAGTCTGGACGTTACCATGACAACGAGTCCAGAGTGAGATGAGCAGCAGTGAGCAGTGCTTGTGTTTTAATAGCTTTAAAATCATGTCAGACTCAGGAAAACATCCTTCACATGTACTTATTAAGGAAGGCTGAGAGGAAGACACAGGCATTTACATGGTTATTATTAAACTATATTATTAAACTATAAACCACCTCGTTCAGTCAGATGGAAGCTGTATTCTGAATGACCACAATCGGACTAGTCTATTCTGACTGAGGTTTGCATGTTCTATTCTGATTGAGCTATTAGTCAGATTATTAACAGATTATCAGGCTGCATGTAATTAGGGTTAATGTCAGTAGCCCCATTAGAAATGACCATTAAAAATCTCATTTAACCAAATCTCACTCATAATCTCTCCACACCACATTCATACTGAAGACCAGTCTGGACTGAACACCACGAGAGAGAGAGAGAGAGAGAGAGAGAGAGAGAGAGAGAGAGAGAGAGAGAGAGAGAGAGAGAGAGAGAGAGAGAGAGAGAGAGAGAGAGAGAGAATAATAAACATTAGAAATTGTTGAGGACCCAAGAATAGTCCAGAGGAAGTGGAGAGGAAAGAAAGAGAGATATAAAGAGAGAGGAAGATATACAGAGAGAGAGAGAGAGAGAGAGAGAGAGAGAGAGAGAGAATCTGAGCTGTTTATTATTGCCGACTCCTCAAACAATCAGAAGCAGTGAGGAATGCACCCCACTGCAGAATCTCTACTGTCTCTCACACACACACACACACACACACACACACACACACACACACACACACACACACACACACACACACACACACACAGAGTGGACTGAATCAGTGGAAAGAGCTCCGTCTGTCTGTATGTCTGTTTGTCTGTAAATGCCAGTGTGTGTGTGCAGGAATCATGTGTCCAGTGTTTGAACAGCTTGTATCCTCATCGCTGCTCTTAACAGGATTTCAACTGTCAAACATCTCATCTCTTGGCCCAACTGGACCCACCACTGACCGTCCAGCAAACATTCTGAGTGTGCATTCAGCCCAGTTATGCTGTAGTGTTGCAATCCAGTGTGTGTGTGTGTGTGTGTGTGTGTGTTTTTGTACTTTTTCAGGACTAGATTTCCAGATTTCTAGATTGCAGGAAAGCCAGAAAGAAAACAGATGTACATAAACAATAAATGATCACTTGTATTTTTTTTTCCAAGATATTAACATTTCCTTCTTCAATACTGAAAGGTTAACCAATTCATCTCAAATAGCTGTAATATGACATACAGAAATGCCACAGAACTTGTTCTGATTTGGTCTAAAGTGATGAAATTCTGTATAGTTATAAATTGGATGATATGTGACTAAAAGAGTGCATGTAATGTGATAAATGCAATCTGAGAAAAAAGTAAAGACATATTGTTTGATTGCTCCTTCAGATTTTTGATTGGGCAAGCTTAGAGAACATACAGACCAAGGTTCAGATACATGCATTAATTATACCATAGATATAACATATCACTGCTGTCAGAAGAAAAACTTGTATATCCAAAATAGTAACTTTACAGGAGAAGGAAAAACATACTTCACTTTCAATGTAAGGCAATCTAACCAGATGTTTTCCCATGTAATTTTGGGTAATTTCTTTTAGGCCACTCATCACAAAATTTGCAAAGAATATAAAGAGTAACAGATACTTTCAAATTATGTCAAAAACTGAAAAATGCCAAAAAATGGAGATACAAGGTTTTCTTCCGACAGCAACGATATATATATATATATATATACACACACACATACATACATATATCACAAAACGTGTCATCTTGCGATTGATAACATAAGCTGTTCATGAATACTCATGCATTGCTTTATAAACACATTCAATGCTTATTCATGTGTAATAAAGTCCTTATGTAGGTCGCCTTCAAAGTGTTACTGTTTATTCTTTCATTCTCCTGTTAGATTACTGGTTTTTAGATGTGAGATCTATGTATATAGGTGAAGAACAAACATTCTTAAATTGTAATGCATGTTAGTGTGGCCACAGTTTTTAATATTTCTCTTGACTGATATTTTCACAGACCATTTTTAAACAACATGAAGGAAACGTTAAAGACAGATGCAAGATTTTCTTCCAACAGCGACAAAAAGTATGGCCCCATTGTCCTGATAAGGTATAATGCCAAACCTTTGTGTATGTTTGTGTGTGTGTGTTCATGTCTTCTGACCACAGAAACCTTCTGCTGTTGAGTAAGCTCTACCAAAACTGTCCTGTAATTTCACAATGTTGCTCCTGCCAGGCGCATGGTTTGGACATCTCGAGCTATAAAGTTGCAGTGGGTTTGTGCGGTCAGAACATTCTTCTGATGCGTTTTATGAGCTATCCAAGGCATTTAATGTCTGCTGTTGGGTTTAGTGTAGAATAAGAGGACAACGGCAGTGGCTCAGGCCTATAGCAATGACCCATTTTTATATATGTTGTTATAGCTTTCAATGAGGATTTTATTCACCCATTGTGAGATACTGGGAAGGGTGTTCGTATATAAAATAAACATCTTCATTCTAACCTGCAGCTACAGTGCCAGTCAAAGGTTTAGAAGATAATCTGTCTTCAATGCATATATTTTTTATAATCGTAAAGACATTTTATCTGTAGTCTCATGCCTAAGTGCTTGAAATGTCTTTATAAATGTACAAGCTTACTTCTAAAACAAAGATATTTAAACTGAATACTGTATATTAAACTGTATTAAATTAAATACTGTATATTTGATTTGATTTGATAACAGTAAGCTCAGTAACACTGAGATTAATCACTGATCATCCCATTGATTTATCAGTCTACTCAGGCTTTAGCAGAGCTCAGTAACACTGAGATTAATAACCGATCACATTGATTTATCAGTCTACTCAGGCTTTAGCAGAGCTCAGTAACACTGAGATTAATAACTGATCACATTGATTTATCAGTCTACTCAGGCTTTAGCAGAGCTCAGTAACGCTGAGATTAATAACTGATCACATTGATTTATCAGTCTACTCAGGCTTCAGCAGAGCTCAGTAACACTGAGATTAATAACTGATCACATTGATTTATCAGTCTACTCAGGCTTTAGCAGAGCTCAGTAACGCTGAGATTAATAACTGATAATCACATTGATTTATCAGTCTACTCAGGCTTTAGCAGAGCTCAGTAACACTGAGATTAATCACTGATCATCCCATTGATTTATCAGTCTACTCAGGCTTTAGCAGAGCTCAGTAACACTGAGATTAATAACTGATCATCACATTGATTTATCAGTCTACTCAGACTTTAGCAGAGCTCAGTAACACTGAGATTAATAACTGATCATCACATTGATTTATCAGTCCACTCAGGCTTTAGCAGAGCTCAGTAACACTGAGATTAATAACTGATCACATTGATTTATCAGTCTACTCAGGCTTTAGCAGAGCTCAGTAACGCTGAGATTAATAACTGATCACATTGATTTATCAGTCTACTCAGGCTTTAGCAGAGCTCAGTAACACTGAGATTAATAACTGATCACATTGATTTATCAGTCTACTCAGGCTTTAGCAGAGCTCAGTAACGCTGAGATTAATAACTGATCACATTGATTTATCAGTCTACTCAGGCTTCAGCAGAGCTCAGTAACACTGAGATTAATAACTGATCACATTGATTTATCAGTCTACTCAGGCTTTAGCAGAGCTCAGTAACGCTGAGATTAATAACTGATAATCACATTGATTTATCAGTCTACTCAGGCTTTAGCAGAGCTCAGTAACACTGAGATTAATAACCGATCACATTGATTTATCAGTCTACTCAGGCTTTAGCAGAGCTCAGTAACACTGAGATTAATAACCGATCACATTGATTTATCAGTCTACTCAGGCTTTAGCAGAGCTCAGTAACACTGAGATTAATAACCGATCACATTGATTTATCAGTCTACTCAGGCTTTAGCAGAGCTCAGTAACACTGAGATTAATAACCGATCACATTGATTTATCAGTCTACTCAGGCTTTAGCAGAGCTCAGTAACACTGAGATTAATAACTGATCACATTGATTTATCAGTCTACTCAGGCTTTAGCAGAGCTCAGTAACACTGAGATTAATAACCGATCACATTGATTTATCAGTCTACTCAGGCTTTAGCAGAGCTCAGTAACACTGAGATTAATAACCGATCACATTGATTTATCAGTCTACTCAGGCTTTAGCAGAGCTCAGTAACACTGAGATTAATAACTGATCACATTGATTTATCAGTCTACTCAGGCTTTAGCAGAGCTCAGTAACGCTGAGATTAATAACTGATCACATTGATTTATCAGTCTACTCAGGCTTCAGCAGAGCTCAGTAACACTGAGATTAATAACTGATCACATTGATTTATCAGTCTACTCAGGCTTTAGCAGAGCTCAGTAACGCTGAGATTAATAACTGATCACATTGATTTATCAGTCTACTCAGGCTTCAGCAGAGCTCAGTAACACTGAGATTAATAACCGATCACATTGATTTATCAGTCTACTCAGGCTTTAGCAGAGCTCAGTAACGCTGAGATTAATAACTGATAATCACATTGATTTATCAGTCTACTCAGGCTTTAGCAGAGCTCAGTAACGCTGAGATTAATAACTGATCACATTGATTTATCAGTCTACTCAGGCTTTAGCAGAGCTCAGTAACACTGAGATTAATAACTGATCACATTGATTTATTAGTCTACTCAGGCTTTAGCAGAGCTCAGTAACACTGAGATTAATAACTGATAATCACATTGATTTATCAGTCTACTCAGGCTTTAGCAGAGCTCAGTAACGCTGAGATTAATAACCGATCACATTGATTTATCAGTCTACTCAGGCTTTAGCAGAGCTCAGTAACACTGAGATTAATAACTGATAATCACATTGATTTATCAGTCTACTCAGGCTTTAGCAGAGCTCAGTAACGCTGAGATTAATAACCGATCACATTGATTTATCAGTCTACTCAGGCTTTAGCAGAGCTCAGTAACACTGAGATTAATAACTGATAATCACATTGATTTATCAGTCTACTCAGGCTTTAGCAGAGCTCAGTAACGCTGAGATTAATAACTGATCATCACATTGATTTATCAGTCTACTCAGGCTTTAGCAGAGCTCAGTAACACTGAGATTAATAACTGATCACATTGATTTATTAGTCTACTCAGGCTTTAGCAGAGCTCAGTAACACTGAGATTAATAACTGATAATCACATTGATTTATCAGTCTACTCAGGCTTTAGCAGAGCTCAGTAACACTGAGATTAATAACCGATCACATTGATTTATCAGTCTACTTAGGCTTTAGCAGAGCTCAGTAACACTGAGATTAATAACTGATAATCACATTGATTTATCAGTCTACTCAGGCTTTAAGAGAGCTCAAACTAAGAAATATGAACATAGTAAGATTGTATGTTTTCATTTATATAGTGGCAAATAACTGAACCAAGTAATCATATTACTTCAGTTGCTATTCATGGCTAATTAAAAGTTAATTAGTGGAGTGTATGCCTTGTTAATGCATTCAACCCAATCACTTCTGGTGTGACAACTGAGGGCGGCGTCTAACTCTCCCCAGTATTTGTGATTAGATTCATTTTTAAGTGGTTTTCATCAATGTTCTCACAAAACCTCCTTTACTTGCACAGGAGCCTCGTTGCTCTGTTCTCAGCAAACAGCTACTTGAAAACTAGGCAACTAGCCCATATGAACTAGCGCAGCTCAGCTAAGTTCTCGTCATCTCACCATAATAAAACGTTGCTCTGTTCTCAGCATTTCATCAGTTTCTGATTTCATTTTATGTTTCACTCTCCTTTATATCTTTGGCTTGTAAAAAAAGGACATTTACTGTGTTTCCCTGTTATTCAGCATTTTTCTGTTGGTCATAAACTCTGAGTTTGGAGAACATTGCTGGTCCTCAGTGTAGTTATGATATTTCTGATTGCCAGTCAGTATTAAGGGAGCGAGTGTAAAAAGGCAATTGGCGAGCCTCTATTCCTCATAACCTGCTCCTAATGGATTGGAGCAACGAGGTCGAACCGTTAAAAGTCCTGGGACGACGTTTACGGGCCTTGCCCTAACAGTCCCTCACCCAAGAGGTTAGTCCTATTAAAAAGCCTTCCAAAAGGCCGAGCCTGGCTGAAGGGTGCTGTAAAGCAAACATGAGTATGGACAGTAGTGAAGTGGTAGTGGTAGCTTTACAGGTGAAGGAAAAAAGTTTAACTTAATGTAACAACATTTAATTCCAAGAGGTGACATAGCCAGTGTTTTTGTTTGTTGGGACTGGCTACAAGTTGTCAGATGTCAGCTGTCAAGCCTTATAGCTATTCAGCCTTAAAGCCAGAGCCATATGACCATCTGCAGGCCAATTTCATAACAGGTCATTAACATTAATATTAGTAAACATTACATAATCACCCACCTATCACAACCCCAATTCCAATGAAGTTGGGACGCTGTGTAAAACATAAATAAAAACAGTAAAAAATACGATGATTTGCAAATCCTTTTCAACCTATATTCAATTGAATACACTACAAAGACAAGATATTTAATGTTCAAACGGATTGAATTTTTGCAAATATTCACTCGTTTTGAATTTGATGCCTGCAACACGTTCTAAAGAAAGTTGGGACGGGGCAACAAAAGACTGGGAAAATTGAGGAATGCTCAAAAAACACCTGTTTGGAACATTCCATTCCATTCCATTACATTACATTTAGCAGACGCTTTTATCCAAAGCGACTTACAAATAATGTGGTACATAGAACAAATAATGTGGTACATAGAACAAATAATGTGGTACATAGAACATTCCACAGGTGAACAAGTTAATTTGAAACAGGTGAGTGTCATGATTGGGTATAAAGGGAGCATCCCTGACAGGCTCAGTCGTTCACAAGCAAGGACGGCCGAGGTTCACCAGTTTGTGAACAACTGTCCAACAGTTTAAGAACAACGTTTCTCAATGTGCAGTTGCAGGGAATTTAGGGATCATCATCTACAGTCCATAATATCATCAAAAGATTCAGAGAATCTGGAGAAATCTCTGCAAGTAAGCAGCGAGGCAGAAAACCAACATTGAATGCCGTGACCTTTGATCCCTCAGGCAGCTCTGCATTAAAAACCCACATCATTCTGTAATGGATATTCCCACATGGGCTCAGGAACACTTCAGAAAACCACTGTCAGTGAACACAGTTCACCGCTCCATCTACAAGTGCAAGTTAAAGCTCTGCCATGAAAAGTGAAAGCCAAATATCAACAACACCCAGAAACGCTGCCAGCTTCTCTGGGCCCGAGCTCATCTGAGATGGTCTGACGCAAAGTGGAAAAGTGTCCTGTGGTCTGACGAGTCCACATTTCAGATTGTTTTTGGAAATCATGGACGTCATGTCCTCCAGGCCAAAGAGAACAAGGACTGTTCGGATTGTTATCAGGGCAAAGTTCAAAAGCCAGCATCTCTGATGGTCTGGAGGTGTGTTAGTGCCCATGGCAGGGGTAACTTGCACATCTGTGAAGGCACCATTAATGCTGAAAGGTACATACAGGTTTTGGAGCAACATCTGCTGCCATCCAAGCAACGTCTTTTTCAGGGACGTCCTGCTTATTTCAGCAAGACAGTGTCAAGCCACATTCTTCACGTGTTACAACAGCGTGGCTTCATAGTAAAAGAGTGCGGGTACTAGACTGGCCTGCCTGCAGTCCAGACCTGTCTCCCATTGAAAATGTGTGGCGTGTTATGAAGGGCAAAATACGACAACGGAGACCCCGGACTGCTGAGCAACTGAAGCTGTACATCAAGCAAGAATGGGAAAGAATTCCCATGTGTTGTTAAAAGGAAAGGTGATGTAACACAGCGGTAAACACGCCCCTGTCCCAACTTCTTTGGAACGTGTTGCAGGCATCAAATTCAAAATGAGTGAATATTTGCAAAAAACTATAAAGTTTATCTGTTTGAACATTAAATATCTTGTCTTTGTAGTGTATTCAATTGAATGTAGGTTGGAAAGGATATGCAAATCATCGTATTCTGTTTTTACTCATGTTTTACACAACTTCCCAACTTCATTGGAATTGGGGTTGTATTAAACAAAGCATTTTATAATAAACAATATTTTACCTTGCATTTAACTGTTTAAAGCTAGGTACTATAACAACTGGCAGCACACCACGACTGGTAAAAGCCTACCTTAAACAGCACTAGGTGTACATTTGATGGTTCTTCAAGGGTTCAGGGTATGTTGAAAAGTTCTGGAGATTAATGTGTTGTATATGGCTCTACATAGTCCAGAGATCAGCAACCCAAATGTTAAGAAGAGCTATTTTGTCCTTCAAAACACCTTTATGAGCCACATTTTATGTCCATTTTACCATCTTGGCTGTAGATTTTTCTCAGTATTTGCTTATATATTAGTATAGGCTAAAAATATAATATAAACGAAGACGCAGACTAATTTTGCTTTGCTTTAAGCTCTAGCTCAGCTATAGCTGCTTTTCTCACATCTCTGGCAGGAAACCGTTCCTCAAAAGTAAAAGAGTTTGTTGTAAAATGTCTCTCAATGTTCATCTTGTACGGGCCTGAAGTCGCTTCTCATTCATCAACTTCTTGTCTGAATTTTCCCATTTCACCATAAATGGTGCCTGATGTGCCAGAACTTCACCAAAATAGCACTATTTAAACCTTGTTAAATGAATTTCCATTCATTTTTCAAAATCTCTGCATATTTCATTGTTGAGATGTGATTTTTTCTTTAAGTGGTGGTGATAGGGAGGCAGATGATCCGCTGTGGCGACCCCTAAAGGGAGCAGCCGAAAGAAGAAGAAGAAGAGGTGGTGATAGGGACCAGGGATCACAATGTCACCAAGAAAGCCATTTTATTTTCTGTCCAAAAAAAAAAAAGAAATATATATATATATATATATATATATATACATCTACTTAGTTTCATATGTAATGTTGTTGATAGTAGAATACATTTTCTACTATTTTGCCTCACTCTGCTCTGCATGTAACCCTCCACTATGAACACACTCTAAAATATATACTTAAAAATTTTAGGCCAAAACCTCAAACCTCATAAAGCAATGCTTCAGACATCAAGCAGCATATGATTCATTATCTTATGTAATAACTTTCTTTGAAGGAGCTTTTTGACGCATTAAACTCGTCAGACGTCTGGTTCCTATCACCACCACTGTGAACAATTCTGACTCCATAAGTTTCTCTAGAGCAGAGCGTTTCACACCAAACCACTCTGAATGACTCTGTATACATCTTAACTATTTAGTTATGCAGAAATATTGAGAAATGTAAATGAAATAAGTTTTTAATAAGTTAAGTGGAATGCCCCTCTGAGGCCCTTTTGTAGAAGTCTTATTGAGAGCTGTAATGACTCTTATTGAGAGCTGTATTGAGTTGACCCTGTGCTTTAACTGAGGTCAGATTACAGCATGTGATCTGCTGTTGTAATAGCGGGAACGCAAATACTAATCAATCACTCATCTCTGCCTCAACGAGCGTAATCCTCACCTGATGAAATGATAAGAGCTGTAATCCCAGGGTGTATGAGGCTGTGCGTGTGTGTGTGTGTGTGTGTGCAGGTAACTGCAGTGATCTAATGAGTTTTAAAATGAAAAGTGCATCCAGATAAGACCGGAGACAAAAAGATCTAAATGCTCAAACGCGACAGATCAAAACTCCAGGTGATCTCCTGTTCTTGTACTGACAGTCAGAATTCACACCTCAAAATTTCATCCAATTCAATATTTTGCTGTTTGTTTTTCCTCTGAAGTGCGTTTACATTGTTTGTGTGGGTTTATGTACCAACTACCGTTCTTATCCATATAGCTTACATAGGGTGCCTTTGTTACCATCCCTTCAAGACTGAAGACAACTCAATGATGTCATACTAGCTAGTTAGGGGTGGGTCTGCTGAGTGTTCTGATATGTGGATCGTGTCTGTAGCTTAAACTGTTCTGAAGTTATATAGTCAACTGCACATTTTGCCTGATTTCAGTGCATAAATTCTGTTTGTTTGCTGAGTTTAACATATTTGAAAAACAAAAACACAATGTGTTTTAACTTTTGCGCCAATATATTAAAATCTGTAAATATATAGAAACTGTGCATTACAATGTGTGTTCTTTGTAGACCAGGTACTTCATTTCACAAAGAAATTCAACAAAATCTTTTTTAATTTAACCAGGGGTACCCCAATATTTGCATACTCTTATAGATGTAAATGACCTCTGTTCTAATTGGCTGCCCTGTATTGTGCCATTAAACACCACTCTTTATAACTGCATAGTGAATGGTTGGTGCTAAATTGCTTTAGGCTGAACAAGTGGATATATGCAAATGTGTGTTGTTGTTTTTTTTTTAATTGTTTTTGGACATCACAAAAAGTGAAGAATTCAAAACAGTGTTTTTTTCATGATATAGGCGCTTTAAAACAGTTGTGATGGTGCCAATAATACTTTGCAAAAAAACATAAAACAAATTAATAAATAAACACAGCGATACTTAAGCATTTATGAACAGCTCAAATCACTATTTGTAAGGTGATGAGATATTTTTATGAATAAAATGGTGAATTTTTTTATGCATTGGTTTTATATATATATATATATATATATATATATATATATATATATATATATATATATATATATATATATATAATTGTAGTATAATTGTATGTTTTATGTCAATACAGCATCAAACCAGTGAGTGTATAAAAGTGTGTGTACAACACATGTGTGGACTGTGAATAATGAACTGAGCTGTTAACAGTGTGTTAAGATAAAGGAGGATGGAGAATGTGTTGTATCTGTATTTTGTTCTAAATAGAACCTTCTTGAAAAGTCGTCTATATAGCACCAATTGCTACAGTGTCAAGCTTGTAAGAATGGCAGAACCTGTTCTGGTGCAATATAGAACAATTTTCAAGAAGGCTCTTGAACCATCCTCAACAATCTGAACATTTTGCCATGCAAAGAGCCATCTAAGCATACAAGTGTTGATGGTTCTATATAGAACTATTGTCTGTACTAAAGAAGTGTTGAGTTATTGTTTTTAAGACTGTATATTAGTTGGCTATTTAGTGTAACTATAATGATAATAGAGTTACAGTCATCAACGATCTCATTATTTTCTATAGTCTATGTATTTGTACATGTTCTGTTGTTGTTATAATCATTGCTGCATTGCTACTACTGTTGCAATGCTTTGGCAATACTGTGTTGGACACAGTGATGCCAGTAAAGCTATTCTGAACTGAACTGAACTGAACTGAAAGAGGAGCGAGAGAGAGAGAGAGAGAGAGAGAGAGAGAGAGAGAGAGCTATATGGAGTGAAATATAACAAGAAGAATAAAAAGAAAAGATTACAGTTAATGGAGAGTGGAGATGGGAAAAGGGAAAGAGATAGAGGGAAAAGAGAAAAAGAGGCACTCTAAAAAGTACAAAACTCTTGGAGCGGATCAACAGGACACTGTGTGTGTGTGTGTGTGTGTGTGTGTGTGTGTGTGTGTGTGTGTGTGTGTCTACAGGACAATGTGGTTTCTGTAAGTTCTCTCTTTCCTCCCCCTGATTTCATAAATCTGGAGTTATCATAATTGTTTTGCTCATCAGTCGAATGATGTTACACAACTGTGATTACAAAATCAATCAAAAGACAAAAGCATGATCTTCAAAGCAAACAGAGAATACCCTCAATATCTCGAATGTACATAAAAATGAATAATGCCATTCTGAATAGAGACACAATAAACAAAATGAACAGAAATGAACAAAACTCCTCAAACTATTTATGTCTGCATATCTAGCCAATTAGCTCACTGATGATCACCTAGCCAAGCGTGCGAGGGTTCTGACTGAGTAGTCCACTGCTTGCTGACCTCTCCTCCTCTTCTGCTGTGAGTGGCCACTTGTGTAACGAAGGTGTATCAGTTGTTCAAGTGGTGAGCTGAGTTTGGTGAGGGCATGAAAAAAAAACAAATGAACAACTGAATAAGGACGACTGAGACCAAATAAGTGAGCATGTGAGCTGTAGTTAAGCCTACAGCCCAGTTCAGATTAAGCTGAATTGGTGCTTCATAAATATTAGGACTGTCAGCTCGCTCAAAAATTAACCTGTCGCTCTGTGTGTGTGTGTGTGTGTGTGTGTGTGTGTGTGTGTGTGTGTGTGTGTGTGTGCGTGCATGTGTTTATTGCTCAGAGCCCCCATTAGATCACCGTTGAGAGACTGTGTTGAATGTATATGACTGAATATGGATGTCTGTGTTTATTGCTTAGCAATGCTTACAGGAACCTATTATACAGAGAGAGAGAGAGAGAGAGAGAGAGAGAGAGAGAGAGAGAGAGAGAGAGAGAGAGAGATAGAGAGAGAGAGTGAGAGAGAGTGTGTGTGTGTGTGTGTGTGTGTGTGTGTGTGACAGACAGGTGGATTGTAGTGCAGCCTTGAGGAAAACAGAGGCCCTCTAATACAACATCTAATTAGAAACCTCTGACTATCTGATATAGAGGTGAACTGGTCGAGAGAGAGAGAGAGAGAGAGAGAGAGAGAGAGAGAGAGAGAGAGAGAGAGAGAGAGAGAGAGAGAGAGAGAGAGGGAGAGAGAGGGAGAGAGAGGGAGAGAGAGGGAGAGAGAGAGAGAGAGAGAGAGAGAGAGAGAGAGAGAGAGAGAGAGAGAGAGAGAGATAGGGGAGTACTGAGAGAGATGAGTTAACGGAGAGAGAGAGAGAGAGGGGAGTACTGAGAGAGATGAGTTAACGGAGAAGGCACGGTGGCGTGGTGGGTAGCGCTGTCGCCTCACAGCAAGGATGGCCTGGGTTCGATTCCCCGGCCGGGTGACCGGAGTCCTCTCTGTGTGGAGTTTGCATGTTCTCCCCGTGTCTGCGTGGGTTTCCTCCCACAGTCCAAAGACATGCAATTGTGTAAGACAAAGCCAGTTGTGTAAAATGATCAAATTGCAAGTCAGCCAAATGCTGTGAAAAAGAAGGGTGAACAAAGAGAGAGAAACCTGAGAAATTGAGATAGATAGAGTGTGTGTGAGAGAGAGAGAGAGAGAGACTATACACTGAGAAACACTATAATTTTTAATAAAAAGTTTACCAACCTTTTTTCACCTTCACTTCTGTATCCCCCTCTTCAGCTCATTCCAGCACTAAAGTGGGCTGTAAAGAACAGTCGTCCAACTGGGACTGTGTGTGTGTGTGTGTGTGTGTGTGTGTGTGTGTGTGTTTTCCTTCTTTTGTTCTTTTTGTTAATAACACCAATAAAGCTGGCCGAACCCTGCAGGTTTTCAGTAACAGGAGCAGCTGAAGGTTTCTCTGACCATTTGCAGTGCAGTGAAAAATATAAAACCAATACTGGCTCTAACCAATACTAATCTTTTTATCTTGTAGTTTGCACTGGGAACAAGAGGGATATGGTCCATTATGTCCTAGACTATAATGCCCTGTGTCATCATGCACTGATGCACTGTCCTATAATGCCCTGGCCTGTCCTGCACTTTTCTGTTGTGTCTTTTCCCATCATGTTCTTTCTCTCCATATCCTTTCTACCCATTTCAATTCATATCCTGTCCAACCCATCATGTCCTGTCCTATCATGCATTGACCCATTGTGTGCTGCCCCACCATGCACTGTCCCACAATGTCTTGTCTTATCATGCACGGACCCATCATGTCCTGTCCTATCATGCACTGTTCCATCATGTTCTGTCCCGTCCTGTTCTGTCCTATCATGCACTGACTGCACATGTGACTACCGTGCACATGTCCTGTCCTATCATGCACTGTCCCATCATGTCTTGTCCCATCCTGCACAT
Organism: Pygocentrus nattereri; assembly: GCF_015220715.1. Taxonomy (NCBI): domain Eukaryota; kingdom Metazoa; phylum Chordata; class Actinopteri; order Characiformes; family Serrasalmidae; genus Pygocentrus; species Pygocentrus nattereri. Next base: position 42,420,939 of record NC_051216.1, read on the forward strand.
TCTCATCATATCCTGTTCTATCATGCACTTTCCCACCATGTCCTGTCCTATCATGCACTGTCCCATCATATCCTGTCTCTTCTTCTACTGACCCATCATGTTCTGTCTCATCCTGCACTTTCCCTTTATGTCCTGCCCTGTCATGTCCTCTCCCATCATGCAATGTCCCATTGTGAATTGTACCATCATGCCTTGTCCTTTTGCACCACTCTGTCCAGTACCATCATGTCCTGTTCCATCATGCACTGTGCCACCGTGTGCTATATGTTCATGAATTATAACATCATGTCCTGTCCCATGATCTCCTGTCCCATCACAACCTGCACTGTCCCATGAAACCACATCTTGCTACTCTGCTCCAATAGCCATTAGTGAACACTTGTTTGTTTTGTCACGGCTGTGTTTACAAGCCCAGCGCCCACTTTGAGAGAATTAGCCTGGCTTTATTAGCCTTCAGGACAAGCACCAGCCGTATCTTTTTTTTTTATACCCTGTGAAGAGGAGAGAGAAAGGAGGGAGGGAGGCTTTTAGGGTGGCGTTCCAAAAAACTTTTAACAGGCCCGGAGCGCGCTCCACCGCCTAATAGCTTTGGCAAGCTTTCAGCATGGTTTCCATTTCTCTCTTTACATGGTCTAGTCAAAGGGCACTCAGCGAAATGAGCTTCCACAAGGGAGCTTGTTTTTTTATTTGCGTAGGCCAGCATTTTCTTTCGCTTCCTCTTGTTGTCTAGCCCTTTTTTCCTCCCCTCGTCCCCCCTTTTGCCGTCTTCGCGAAATACGCTTTTTCATGGAATGAGGTTTTGAAATGGATACAAAGTTGCAGCAGGGGCTGGGCTGGGGAGAGCTGGGCTGATTGACGGG